>NW_027520757.1:0-163020 GCF_051991255.1 Vanacampus margaritifer | reverse complement strand
AAATGAATGGCGGGCTACCAGGTGTCAAAGTCCCCCAATGGACATTGGAAGGAAAGAGCTGTCAGGATGGCTGAGCGGTCTAAGTCGCTGCGTTCGGGTCGCAGTCCCCACTGGAGGCGAGGGTTCGAATCCCAGAGATTCCCCCATAGGAATGAATGGTCGAAATGCCCCATTGAAATGAATGGCGGGCTACCAGGTGTCAAAGTCCCCCATTGGACATTGGAAGGAAAGAGCTGTCAGGATGGCTGAGCGGTCTAAGTCGCTGTGTTCGGGTCGCAGTCCCAAATGGAGGCGAGGGTTCGAATCCCAGAGATTCCCCCATAGGAATGAATGGTCGAAATGCCCCATTGAAATGAATGGCGGGCTACCAGGTGTCAAAGTCCCCCATTGGACATTGGAAGGAAAGAGCTGTCAGGATGGCTGAGCGGTCTAAGTCGCTGCGTTCGGGTCGCAGTCCCCACTGGAGGCGAGGGTTCGAATCCCAGAGATTCCCCCATAGGAATGAATGGTCGAAATGCCCCATTGAAATGAATGGCGGGCTACCAGGTGTCAAAGACCCCCAAAGAACCTGGGAAGGAAAGAGCTGTCAGGATGGCTGAGCGGTCTAAGTCGCTGCGTTCGGGTCGCAGTCCCCACTGGAGGCGAGGGGTTCGAATCCCAGAGATTCCTCCATAGGAATGAATGGTCGAAATGCCCCATTGAAATGAATGGCGGGCTACCAGGTGTCAAAGTCCCCCAATGGACATTGGAAGGAAAGAGCTGTCAGGATGGCTGAGCGGTCTAAGTCGCTGCGTTCGGGTCGCAGTCCCCACTGGAGGCGAGGGTTCGAATCCCAGAGATTCCCCCATAGGAATGAATGGTCGAAATGTCCCATTGAAATGAATGGCGGGCTACCAGGTGTCAAAGTCCCCCAATGAACCTGGGAAGGAAAGAGCTGTCAGGATGGCTGAGCGGTCTAAGTCGCTGCGTTCGGGTCGCAGTCCCCACTGGAGGCGAGGGTTCGAATCCCAGAGATTCCCCCATAGGAATGAATGGTCGAAATGCCCCATTGAAATGAATGGCGGGCTACCAGGTGTCAAAGTCCCCCAATGGACATTGGAAGGAAAGAGCTGTCAGGATGGCTGAGCGGTCTAAGTCGCTGCGTTCGGGTCGCAGTCCCCACTGGAGGCGTGGGTTCGAATCCCAGAGATTCCCCCATAGGAATGAATGGTCGAAATGCCCCATTGAAATGAATGGCGGGCTACCAGGTGTCAAAGTCCCCCATTGGACATTGGAAGGAAAGAGCTGTCAGGATGGCTGAGCGGTCTAAGTCGCTGTGTTCGGGTCGCAGTCCCAAATGGAGGCGTGGGTTCGAATCCCAGAGATTCCCCCATAGGAATGAATGGTCGAAATGCCCCATTGAAATGAATGGCGGGCTACCAGGTGTCAAAGTCCCCCAAAGAACCTGGGAAGGAAAGAGCTGTCAGGATGGCTGAGCGGTCTAAGTCGCTGCGTTCGGGTCGCAGTCCCCACTGGAGGCGAGGGTTCGAATCCCAGAGATTCCCCCATAGGAATGAATGGTCGAAATGCCCCATTGAAATGAATGGCGGGCTACCAGGTGTCAAAGTCCCCCATTGGACATTGGAAGGAAAGAGCTGTCAGGATGGCTGAGCGGTCTAAGTCGCTGCGTTCGGGTCGCAGTCCCCTGTGGAGGCGAGGGTTCGAATCCCAGAGATTCCCCCATAGGAATGAATGGTCGAAATGCCCCATTGAAATGAATGGCGGGCTACCAGGTGTCAAAGACCCCCAAAGAACCTGGGAAGGAAAGAGCTGTCAGGATGGCTGAGCGGTCTAAGTCGCTGCGTTCGGGTCGCAGTCCCCACTGGAGGCGAGGGTTCGAATCCCAGAGATTCCTCCATAGGAATGAATGGTCGAAATGCCCCATTGAAATGAATGGCGGGCTACCAGGTGTCAAAGTCCCCCAATGGACATTGGAAGGAAAGAGCTGTCAGGATGGCTGAGCGGTCTAAGTCGCTGCGTTCGGGTCGCAGTCCCCACTGGAGGCGAGGGTTCGAATCCCAGAGATTCCCCCATAGGAATGAATGGTCGAAATGTCCCATTGAAATGAATGGCGGGCTACCAGGTGTCAAAGTCCCCCAATGAACCTGGGAAGGAAAGAGCTGTCAGGATGGCTGAGCGGTCTAAGTCGCTGCGTTCGGGTCGCAGTCCCCACTGGAGGCGAGGGTTCGAATCCCAGAGATTCCCCCATAGGAATGAATGGTCGAAATGCCCCATTGAAATGAATGGCGGGCTACCAGGTGTCAAAGTCCCCCAATGGACATTGGAAGGAAAGAGCTGTCAGGATGGCTGAGCGGTCTAAGTCGCTGCGTTCGGGTCGCAGTCCCCACTGGAGGCGAGGGTTCGAATCCCAGAGATTCCCCCATAGGAATGAATGGTCGAAATGCCCCATTGAAATGAATGGCGGGCTACCAGGTGTCAAAGACCCCCAAAGAACCTGGGAAGGAAAGAGCTGTCAGGATGGCTGAGCGGTCTAAGTCGCTGTGTTCGGGTCGCAGTCCCAAATGGAGGCGTGGGTTCGAATCCCAGAGATTCCCCCATAGGAATGAATGGTCGAAATGCCCCATTGAAATGAATGGCGGGCTACCAGGTGTCAAAGTCCCCCAATGGACATTGGAAGGAAAGAGCTGTCAGGATGGCTGAGCGGTCTAAGTCGCTGCGTTCGGGTCGCAGTCCCCACTGGAGGCGAGGGTTCGAATCCCAGAGATTCCCCCATAGGAATGAATGGTCGAAATGCCCCATTGAAATGAATGGCGGGCTACCAGGTGTCAAAGTCCCCCATTGGACATTGGAAGGAAAGAGCTGTCAGGATGGCTGAGCGGTCTAAGTCGCTGTGTTCGGGTCGCAGTCCCAAATGGAGGCGAGGGTTCGAATCCCAGAGATTCCCCCATAGGAATGAATGGTCGAAATGCCCCATTGAAATGAATGGCGGGCTACCAGGTGTCAAAGTCCCCCAATGGACATTGGAAGGAAAGAGCTGTCAGGATGGCTGAGCGGTCTAAGTCGCTGCGTTCGGGTCGCAGTCCCCACTGGAGGCGAGGGTTCGAATCCCAGAGATTCCCCCATAGGAATGAATGGTCGAAATGCCCCATTGAAATGAATGGCGGGCTACCAGGTGTCAAAGTCCCCCATTGGACATTGGAAGGAAAGAGCTGTCAGGATGGCTGAGCGGTCTAAGTCGCTGTGTTCGGGTCGCAGTCCCAAATGGAGGCGTGGGTTCGAATCCCAGAGATTCCCCCATAGGAATGAATGGTCGAAATGCCCCATTGAAATGAATGGCGGGCTACCAGGTGTCAAAGTCCCCCAAAGAACCTGGGAAGGAAAGAGCTGTCAGGATGGCTGAGCGGTCTAAGTCGCTGCGTTCGGGTCGCAGTCCCCACTGGAGGCGAGGGTTCGAATCCCAGAGATTCCCCCATAGGAATGAATGGTCGAAATGCCCCATTGAAATGAATGGCGGGCTACCAGGTGTCAAAGACCCCCAAAGAACCTGGGAAGGAAAGAGCTGTCAGGATGGCTGAGCGGTCTAAGTCGCTGCGTTCGGGTCGCAGTCCCCACTGGAGGCGAGGGTTCGAATCCCAGAGATTCCCCCATAGGAATGAATGGTCGAAATGCCCCATTGAAATGAATGGCGGGCTACCAGGTGTCAAAGACCCCCAAAGAACCTGGGAAGGAAAGAGCTGTCAGGATGGCTGAGCGGTCTAAGTCGCTGCGTTCGGGTCGCAGTCCCCACTGGAGGCGAGGGTTCGAATCCCAGAGATTCCCCCATAGGAATGAATGGTCGAAATGCCCCATTGAAATGAATGGCGGGCTACCAGGTGTCAAAGTCCCCCAATGGACATTGGAAGGAAAGAGCTGTCAGGATGGCTGAGCCGTCTAAGTCGCTGCGTTCGGGTCGCAGTCCCCACTGGAGGCGAGGGTTCGAATCCCAGAGATTCCCCCATAGGAATGAATGGTCGAAATGCCCCATTGAAATGAATGGCGGGCTACCAGGTGTCAAAGTCCCCCATTGGACATTGGAAGGAAAGAGCTGTCAGGATGGCTGAGCGGTCTAAGTCGCTGTGTTCGGGTCGCAGTCCCAAATGGAGGCGTGGGTTCGAATCCCAGAGATTCCCCCATAGGAATGAATGGTCGAAATGCCCCATTGAAATGAATGGCGGGCTACCAGGTGTCAAAGTCCCCCAAAGAACCTGGGAAGGAAAGAGCTGTCAGGATGGCTGAGCGGTCTAAGTCGCTGCGTTCGGGTCGCAGTCCCCACTGGAGGCGAGGGTTCGAATCCCAGAGATTCCCCCATAGGAATGAATGGTCGAAATGCCCCATTGAAATGAATGGCGGGCTACCAGGTGTCAAAGTCCCCCATTGGACATTGGAAGGAAAGAGCTGTCAGGATGGCTGAGCGGTCTAAGTCGCTGCGTTTGGGTCGCAGTCCCCACTGGAGGCGAGGGTTCGAATCCCAGAGATTCCCCCATAGGAATGAATGGTCGAAATGCCCCATTGAAATGAATGGCGGGCTACCAGGTGTCAAAGACCCCCAAAGAACCTGGGAAGGAAAGAGCTGTCAGGATGGCTGAGCGGTCTAAGTCGCTGCGTTCGGGTCGCAGTCCCCACTGGAGGCGAGGGTTCGAATCCCAGAGATTCCTCCATAGGAATGAATGGTCGAAATGCCCCATTGAAATGAATGGCGGGCTACCAGGTGTCAAAGTCCCCCAATGGACATTGGAAGGAAAGAGCTGTCAGGATGGCTGAGCGGTCTAAGTCGCTGCGTTCGGGTCGCAGTCCCCACTGGAGGCGAGGGTTCGAATCCCAGAGATTCCCCCATAGGAATGAATGGTCGAAATGCCCCATTGAAATGAATGGCGGGCTACCAGGTGTCAAAGTCCCCCAATGGACATTGGAAGGAAAGAGCTGTCAGGATGGCTGAGCGGTCTAAGTCGCTGCGTTCGGGTCGCAGTCCCCACTGGAGGCGAGGGTTCGAATCCCAGAGATTCCCCCATAGGAATGAATGGTCGAAATGCCCCATTGAAATGAATGGCGGGCTACCAGGTGTCAAAGACCCCCAAAGAACCTGGGAAGGAAAGAGCTGTCAGGATGGCTGAGCGGTCTAAGTCGCTGTGTTCGGGTCGCAGTCCCAAATGGAGGCGTGGGTTCGAATCCCAGAGATTCCCCCATAGGAATGAATGGTCGAAATGCCCCATTGAAATGAATGGCGGGCTACCAGGTGTCAAAGTCCCCCAATGGACATTGGAAGGAAAGAGCTGTCAGGATGGCTGAGCGGTCTAAGTCGCTGCGTTCGGGTCGCAGTCCCCACTGGAGGCGAGGGTTCGAATCCCAGAGATTCCCCCATAGGAATGAATGGTCGAAATGCCCCATTGAAATGAATGGCGGGCTACCAGGTGTCAAAGTCCCCCATTGGACATTGGAAGGAAAGAGCTGTCAGGATGGCTGAGCGGTCTAAGTCGCTGTGTTCGGGTCGCAGTCCCAAATGGAGGCGTGGGTTCGAATCCCAGAGATTCCCCCATAGGAATGAATGGTCGAAATGCCCCATTGAAATGAATGGCGGGCTACCAGGTGTCAAAGTCCCCCAATGAACCTGGGAAGGAAAGAGCTGTCAGGATGGCTGAGCGGTCTAAGTCGCTGCGTTCGGGTCGCAGTCCCCACTGGAGGCGAGGGTTCGAATCCCAGAGATTCCCCCATAGGAATGAATGGTCGAAATGCCCCATTGAAATGAATGGCGGGCTACCAGGTGTCAAAGTCCCCCAATGGACATTGGAAGGAAAGAGCTGTCAGGATGGCTGAGCGGTCTAAGTCGCTGCGTTCGGGTCGCAGTCCCCACTGGAGGCGAGGGTTCGAATCCCAGAGATTCCCCCATAGGAATGAATGGTCGAAATGCCCCATTGAAATGAATGGCGGGCTACCAGGTGTCAAAGACCCCCAAAGAACCTGGGAAGGAAAGAGCTGTCAGGATGGCTGAGCGGTCTAAGTCGCTGTGTTCGGGTCGCAGTCCCAAATGGAGGCGTGGGTTCGAATCCCAGAGATTCCCCCATAGGAATGAATGGTCGAAATGCCCCATTGAAATGAATGGCGGGCTACCAGGTGTCAAAGTCCCCCAATGGACATTGGAAGGAAAGAGCTGTCAGGATGGCTGAGCGGTCTAAGTCGCTGCGTTCGGGTCGCAGTCCCCACTGGAGGCGTGGGTTCGAATCCCAGAGATTCCCCCATAGGAATGAATGGTCGAAATGCCCCATTGAAATGAATGGCGGGCTACCAGGTGTCAAAGTCCCCCATTGGACATTGGAAGGAAAGAGCTGTCAGGATGGCTGAGCGGTCTAAGTCGCTGTGTTCGGGTCGCAGTCCCAAATGGAGGCGTGGGTTCGAATCCCACAGAATCCCCCATAGGAATGAATGGTCGAAATGCCCCATTGAAATGAATGGCGGGCTACCAGGTGTCAAAGTCCCCCAATGAACCTGGGAAGGAAAGAGCTGTCAGGATGGCTGAGCGGTCTAAGTCGCTGCGTTCGGGTCGCAGTCCCCACTGGAGGCGAGGGTTCGAATCCCAGAGATTCCCCCATAGGAATGAATGGTCGAAATGCCCCATTGAAATGAATGGCGGGCTACCAGGTGTCAAAGTCCCCCATTGAACCTTGGAAGGAAAGAGCTGTCAGGATGGCCGAGCGGTCTAAGTCGCTGCGCTCGGGTCGCAGTCCCCACTGGAGGCGCGGGTTCGAATCCCAGAGATTCCCCCATAGGAATGAATGGTCGAAATGCCCAATTGAAATGAATGGCGGGCTACCAGGTGTCAAAGTCCCCCATTGAACATTGGAAGGAAAGAGCTGTCAGGATGGCCGAGCGGTCTAAGTCAACTAAGCGGTCTAAGCAGTCCCCACTGGAGGCGCGGGTTCGAATCCCAGAGATTCCCCCATAGGAATGAATGGTCGAAATGCCCAATTGAAATGAATGGCGGGCTACCAGGTGTCAAAGTCCCCCATTGAACATTGGAAGGAAAGAGCTGTCAGGATGGCCGAGCGGTCTAAGTCGTCTAAGCGGTCTAAGCAGTCCCCACTGGAGGCGCGGGTTCGAATCCCAGAGATTCCCCCATAGGAATGAATGGTCGAAATGCCCCATTGAAATGAATGGCGGGCTACCAGGTGTCAAAGTCCCCCATTGAACCTTGGAAGGAAAGAGCTGTCAGGATGGCTGAGCGGTCTAAGTTGCTGCGTTCGGGGCGCAGTCCCCACTGGAGCGAGGGTTCGAATCACAGAGATTCCCCCATAGGAATGAATGGTCGAAATGCCCCATTGAAATGAATGACGGGATACCAGGTGTCAAAGTCCCCCATTGAACCTTGGAAGGAAAGAGCTGTCAGGATGGCCGAGCGGTCTAAGTCGCTGCGCTCGGGTCGCAGTCCCCACTGGAGGCGCGGGTTCGAATCCCAGAGATTCCCCCATAGGAATGAATGGTCCAAATGCCCCATTGAAATGAATGGCGGGCTACCAGGTGTCAAACTCCCCCAATGAACCTGGGAAGGAAAGAGCTGTCAGGATGCCCGAGAGGTCTAAGTCGCTGCGCTCGGGTCGCAGTCCCCACTGGAGGTGCGGGTTCGAATCCCAGAGTTTCCCCCATAGGAATGAATGGTCGAAATGCCCCATTGAAATGAATGGCGGGATACCAGGTGTCAAAGTCCCCCATTGAACCTTGGAAGGAAAGAGCTGTCAGGATGGCCGAGCGGTCTAAGTCGCTGCGTTCGGGTCGCAGTCCCCACTGGAGGCGAGGGTTCGAATCCCAGAGATTCCCCCATAGGAATGAATGGTCGAAATGCCCCATTGAAATGAATGACGGGATACCAGGTGTCAAAGTCCCCCATTGAACCTTGGAAGGAAAGAGCTGTCAGGATGGCCGAGCGGTCTAAGTCGCTGCGCTCGGGTCGCAGTCCCCACTGGAGGCGCGGGTTCGAATCCCAGAGATTCCCCCATAGGAATGAATGGTCCAAATGCCCCATTGAAATGAATGGCGGGCTACCAGGTGTCAAACTCCCCCAATGAACCTGGGAAGGAAAGAGCTGTCAGGATGCCCGAGAGGTCTAAGTCGCTGCGCTCGGGTCGCAGTCCCCACTGGAGGTGCGGGTTCGAATCCCAGAGTTTCCCCCATAGAAAAGGATGGTCGAAATGCCCAATTGAAATGAATGGCGGGATACCAGGTGTCAAAGTCCCCCATTGAACCTTGGAAGGAAAGAGCTGTCAGGATGGCCGAGCGGTCTAAGTCGCTGCGCTCGGGTCGCAGTCCCCACTGGAGGCGTGGGTTCGAATCCCAGCGATTCCCCCATAGGAATGAATGGTCGAAATGCCCAATTGAAATGAATGGCGGGCTACCAGGTGTCAAAGTCCCCCATTGAACCTTGGAAGGAAAGAGCTGTCAGGATGGCCGAGCGGTCTAAGTCGCTGCGCTCGGGTCGCAGTCCCCACTGGAGGCGAGGGTTCGAATCCCAGAGATTCCCCCATAGGAATGAATGGTCGAAATGCCCCATTGAAATGAATGGCGGGCTACCAGGTGTCAAAGTCCCCCATTGGACATTGGAAGGAAAGAGCTGTCAGGATGGCTGAGCGGTCTAAGTCGCTGCGTTTGGGTCGCAGTCCCCACTGGAGGCGAGGGTTCGAATCCCAGAGATTCCCCCATAGGAATGAATGGTCGAAATGCCCCATTGAAATGAATGGCGGGCTACCAGGTGTCAAAGACCCCCAAAGAACCTGGGAAGGAAAGAGCTGTCAGGATGGCTGAGCGGTCTAAGTCGCTGCGTTCGGGTCGCAGTCCCCACTGGAGGCGAGGGTTCGAATCCCAGAGATTCCTCCATAGGAATGAATGGTCGAAATGCCCCATTGAAATGAATGGCGGGCTACCAGGTGTCAAAGTCCCCCAATGGACATTGGAAGGAAAGAGCTGTCAGGATGGCTGAGCGGTCTAAGTCGCTGCGTTCGGGTCGCAGTCCCCACTGGAGGCGAGGGTTCGAATCCCAGAGATTCCCCCATAGGAATGAATGGTCGAAATGCCCCATTGAAATGAATGGCGGGCTACCAGGTGTCAAAGTCCCCCAATGGACATTGGAAGGAAAGAGCTGTCAGGATGGCTGAGCGGTCTAAGTCGCTGCGTTCGGGTCGCAGTCCCCACTGGAGGCGAGGGTTCGAATCCCAGAGATTCCCCCATAGGAATGAATGGTCGAAATGCCCCATTGAAATGAATGGCGGGCTACCAGGTGTCAAAGACCCCCAAAGAACCTGGGAAGGAAAGAGCTGTCAGGATGGCTGAGCGGTCTAAGTCGCTGTGTTCGGGTCGCAGTCCCAAATGGAGGCGTGGGTTCGAATCCCAGAGATTCCCCCATAGGAATGAATGGTCGAAATGCCCCATTGAAATGAATGGCGGGCTACCAGGTGTCAAAGTCCCCCAATGGACATTGGAAGGAAAAAGCTGTCAGGATGGCTGAGCGGTCTAAGTCGCTGCGTTCGGGTCGCAGTCCCCACTGGAGGCGAGGGTTCGAATCCCAGAGATTCCCCCATAGGAATGAATGGTCGAAATGCCCCATTGAAATGAATGGCGGGCTACCAGGTGTCAAAGTCCCCCATTGGACATTGGAAGGAAAGAGCTGTCAGGATGGCTGAGCGGTCTAAGTCGCTGTGTTCGGGTCGCAGTCCCAAATGGAGGCGTGGGTTCGAATCCCAGAGATTCCCCCATAGGAATGAATGGTCGAAATGCCCCATTGAAATGAATGGCGGGCTACCAGGTGTCAAAGTCCCCCAATGAACCTGGGAAGGAAAGAGCTGTCAGGATGGCTGAGCGGTCTAAGTCGCTGCGTTCGGGTCGCAGTCCCCACTGGAGGCGAGGGTTCGAATCCCAGAGATTCCCCCATAGGAATGAATGGTCGAAATGCCCCATTGAAATGAATGGCGGGCTACCAGGTGTCAAAGTCCCCCAATGGACATTGGAAGGAAAGAGCTGTCAGGATGGCTGAGCGGTCTAAGTCGCTGCGTTCGGGTCGCAGTCCCCACTGGAGGCGAGGGTTCGAATCCCAGAGATTCCCCCATAGGAATGAATGGTCGAAATGCCCCATTGAAATGAATGGCGGGCTACCAGGTGTCAAAGACCCCCAAAGAACCTGGGAAGGAAAGAGCTGTCAGGATGGCTGAGCGGTCTAAGTCGCTGTGTTCGGGTCGCAGTCCCAAATGGAGGCGTGGGTTCGAATCCCAGAGATTCCCCCATAGGAATGAATGGTCGAAATGCCCCATTGAAATGAATGGCGGGCTACCAGGTGTCAAAGTCCCCCAATGGACATTGGAAGGAAAGAGCTGTCAGGATGGCTGAGCGGTCTAAGTCGCTGCGTTCGGGTCGCAGTCCCCACTGGAGGCGTGGGTTCGAATCCCAGAGATTCCCCCATAGGAATGAATGGTCGAAATGCCCCATTGAAATGAATGGCGGGCTACCAGGTGTCAAAGTCCCCCATTGGACATTGGAAGGAAAGAGCTGTCAGGATGGCTGAGCGGTCTAAGTCGCTGTGTTCGGGTCGCAGTCCCAAATGGAGGCGTGGGTTCGAATCCCACAGAATCCCCCATAGGAATGAATGGTCGAAATGCCCCATTGAAATGAATGGCGGGCTACCAGGTGTCAAAGTCCCCCAATGAACCTGGGAAGGAAAGAGCTGTCAGGATGGCTGAGCGGTCTAAGTCGCTGCGTTCGGGTCGCAGTCCCCACTGGAGGCGAGGGTTCGAATCCCAGAGATTCCCCCATAGGAATGAATGGTCGAAATGCCCCATTGAAATGAATGGCGGGCTACCAGGTGTCAAAGTCCCCCATTGAACCTTGGAAGGAAAGAGCTGTCAGGATGGCCGAGCGGTCTAAGTCGCTGCGCTCGGGTCGCAGTCCCCACTGGAGGCGCGGGTTCGAATCCCAGAGATTCCCCCATAGGAATGAATGGTCGAAATGCCCAATTGAAATGAATGGCGGGCTACCAGGTGTCAAAGTCCCCCATTGAACATTGGAAGGAAAGAGCTGTCAGGATGGCCGAGCGGTCTAAGTCAACTAAGCGGTCTAAGCAGTCCCCACTGGAGGCGCGGGTTCGAATCCCAGAGATTCCCCCATAGGAATGAATGGTCGAAATGCCCAATTGAAATGAATGGCGGGCTACCAGGTGTCAAAGTCCCCCATTGAACATTGGAAGGAAAGAGCTGTCAGGATGGCCGAGCGGTCTAAGTCGTCTAAGCGGTCTAAGCAGTCCCCACTGGAGGCGCGGGTTCGAATCCCAGAGATTCCCCCATAGGAATGAATGGTCGAAATGCCCCATTGAAATGAATGGCGGGCTACCAGGTGTCAAAGTCCCCCATTGAACCTTGGAAGGAAAGAGCTGTCAGGATGGCTGAGCGGTCTAAGTTGCTGCGTTCGGGGCGCAGTCCCCACTGGAGCGAGGGTTCGAATCACAGAGATTCCCCCATAGGAATGAATGGTCGAAATGCCCCATTGAAATGAATGACGGGATACCAGGTGTCAAAGTCCCCCATTGAACCTTGGAAGGAAAGAGCTGTCAGGATGGCCGAGCGGTCTAAGTCGCTGCGCTCGGGTCGCAGTCCCCACTGGAGGCGCGGGTTCGAATCCCAGAGATTCCCCCATAGGAATGAATGGTCCAAATGCCCCATTGAAATGAATGGCGGGCTACCAGGTGTCAAACTCCCCCAATGAACCTGGGAAGGAAAGAGCTGTCAGGATGCCCGAGAGGTCTAAGTCGCTGCGCTCGGGTCGCAGTCCCCACTGGAGGTGCGGGTTCGAATCCCAGAGTTTCCCCCATAGGAATGAATGGTCGAAATGCCCCATTGAAATGAATGGCGGGATACCAGGTGTCAAAGTCCCCCATTGAACCTTGGAAGGAAAGAGCTGTCAGGATGGCCGAGCGGTCTAAGTCGCTGCGTTCGGGTCGCAGTCCCCACTGGAGGCGAGGGTTCGAATCCCAGAGATTCCCCCATAGGAATGAATGGTCGAAATGCCCCATTGAAATGAATGACGGGATACCAGGTGTCAAAGTCCCCCATTGAACCTTGGAAGGAAAGAGCTGTCAGGATGGCCGAGCGGTCTAAGTCGCTGCGCTCGGGTCGCAGTCCCCACTGGAGGCGCGGGTTCGAATCCCAGAGATTCCCCCATAGGAATGAATGGTCCAAATGCCCCATTGAAATGAATGGCGGGCTACCAGGTGTCAAACTCCCCCAATGAACCTGGGAAGGAAAGAGCTGTCAGGATGCCCGAGAGGTCTAAGTCGCTGCGCTCGGGTCGCAGTCCCCACTGGAGGTGCGGGTTCGAATCCCAGAGTTTCCCCCATAGAAAAGGATGGTCGAAATGCCCAATTGAAATGAATGGCGGGATACCAGGTGTCAAAGTCCCCCATTGAACCTTGGAAGGAAAGAGCTGTCAGGATGGCCGAGCGGTCTAAGTCGCTGCGCTCGGGTCGCAGTCCCCACTGGAGGCGTGGGTTCGAATCCCAGCGATTCCCCCATAGGAATGAATGGTCGAAATGCCCAATTGAAATGAATGGCGGGCTACCAGGTGTCAAAGTCCCCCATTGAACCTTGGAAGGAAAGAGCTGTCAGGATGGCCGAGCGGTCTAAGTCGCTGCGCTCGGGTCGCAGTCCCCACTGGAGGCGTGGGTTCGAATCCCAGAGATTCCCCCATAGGAATGAATGGTCGAAATGCCCAATTGAAATGAATGGCGGGCTACCAGGTGTCAAAGTCCCCCAATGAACCTGGGAAGGAAAAAGCTGTCAGGATGGCCGAGCGGTCTAAGTCGCTGCGCTCGGGTCGCAGTCCCCACTGGAGGCGCGGGTTCGAATCCCAGAGATTCCCCCATAGGAATGAATGGCGGGCTACCAGGTGTCAAAGTCCCCCATTGAACCTTTGAAGGAAAGAGCTGTCAGGATGGCCGAGCGGTCTAAGTCGCTGCGCTCGGGTCGCAGTCCCCACTGGAGGCGCGTGTTCGAATCCCAGAGATTCCCCCATAGGAATGAATGGTCGAAATGCCCAATTGAAATGAATGGCGGGCTACCAGGTGTCAAAGTCCCCCAATGAACCTGGGAAGGAAAGAGCTGTCAGGATGGCTGAGCGGTCTAAGCCGCTGCGTTCGGGTCGCAGTCCCCACTGGAGGCGAGGGTTCGAATCCCAGAGATTCCCCCATAGGAATGAATGGTCGAAATGCCCAATTGAAATGAATGGCGGGCTACCAGGTGTCAAAGTCCCCCATTGAACCTTGGAAGGAAAGAGCTGTCAGGATGGCCGAGCGGTCTAAGTCGCTGCGCTCGGGTCGCAGTCCCCACTGGAGGCGTGGGTTCGAATCCCAGAGATTCCCCCATAGGAATGAATGGTCGAAATGCCCAATTGAAATGAATGGCGGGCTACCAGGTGTCAAAGTCCCCCAATGAACCTGGGAAGGAAAGAGCTGTCAGGATGGCCGAGCGGTCTAAGTCGCTGCGCTCGGGTCGCAGTCCCCACTGGAGGCGCGGGTTCGAATCCCAGAGATTCCCCCATAGGAATGAATGGTCGAAATGCCCAATTGAAATGAATGGCGGGCTACCAGGTGTCAAAGTCCCCCATTGAACCTTGGAAGGAAAGAGCTGTCAGGATGGCCGAGCGGTCTAAGTCGCTGCGCTCGGGTCGCAGTCCCCACTGGAGGCGCGGGTTCGAATCCCAGAGATTCCCCCATAGGAATGAATGGTCGAAATGCCCCATTGAAATGAATGGCGGGCTACCAGGTGTCAAAGTCCCCCAATGAACCTGGGAAGGAAAGAGCTGTCAGGATGGCCGAGCGGTCTAAGTCGCTGCACTCGGGTCGCAGTCTCCACTGGAGGCGAGGGTTTGAATCCCAGAGATTCCCCCATAGGAATGAATTGTCGAAATGCCCCATTGAAATGAATGGCGGGATACCAGGTGTCAAAGTCCCCCATTGAACCTTTGAAGGAAAGAGCTGTCAGGATGGCCGAGCGGTCTAAGTCGCTGCGCTCGGGTCGCAGTCCCCACTGGAGGCGCGGGTTCGAATCCCAGAGATTCCCCCATAGGAATGAATGGTCGAAATGCCCAATTGAAATGAATGGCGGGCTACCAGGTGTCAAAGTCCCCCAATGAACCTGGGAAGGAAAGAGCTGTCAGGATGGCTGAGCGGTCTAAGTCGCTGCGTTCGGGTCGCAGTCCCCACTGGAGGCGAGGGTTCGAATCCCAGAGATTCCCCCATAGGAATGAATGGTCGAAATGCCCCATTGAAATGAATGGCGGGCTACCAGGTGTCAAAGTCCCCCAATGAACCTGGGAAGGAAAGAGCTGTCAGGATGGCCGAGCGGTCTAAGTCGCTGCGCTCGGGTCGCAGTCCCCACTGGAGGCGCGGGTTCGAATCCCAGAGATTCCCCCATAGGAATGAATGGTCGAAATGCCCAATTGAAATGAATGGCGGGCTACCAGGTGTCAAAGTCCCCCATTGAACATTGGAAGGAAAGAGCTGTCAGGATGGCCGAGCGGTCTAAGTCAACTAAGCGGTCTAAGCAGTCCCCACTGGAGGCGCGGGTTCGAATCCCAGAGATTCCCCCATAGGAATGAATGGTCGAAATGCCCCATTGAAATGAATGGCGGGCTACCAGGTGTCAAATTCCCCCATTGAACCTTGGAAGGAAAGAGCTGTCAGGATGGCTGAGCGGTCTAAGTCACTGCGTTCGGGTCGCAGTCCCCACTGGAGGCGAGGGTTCGAATCCCAGAGATTCCCCCATAGGAATGAATGGTCGAAATGCCCCATTGAAATGAATGGCGGGCTACCAGGTGTCAAAGTCCCCCAATGAACCTGGGAAGGAAAGAGCTGTCAGGATGGCCGAGCGGTCTAAGTCGCTGCACTCGGGTCGCAGTCCCCACTGGAGGCGCGGGTTCGAATCCCAGAGATTCCCCCATAGGAATGAATGGTCGAAATGCCCCATTGAAATGAATGGCGGGATACCAGGTGTCAAAGTCCCCCATTGAACCTTGGAAGGAAAGAGCTGTCAGGATGGCCGAGCGGTCTAAGTCGCTGCGCTCGGGTCGCAGTCCCCACTGGAGGCGTGGGTTCGAATCCCAGAGATTCCCCCAGAGGAATGAATGGTCGAAATGCCCAATTGAAATGAATGGCGGGCTACCAGGTGTCAAAGTCCCCCAATGAACCTGGGAAGGAAAGAGCTGTCAGGATGGCTGAGCGGTCTAAGTCGCTGCGTTCGGGTCGCAGTCCCCACTGGAGGCCCGGGTTCGAATCCCAGAGATTCCCCCATAGGAATGAATGGTCGAAATGCCCCATTGAAATGAATGGCGGGCTACCAGGTGTCAAAGTCCCCCAATGAACCTGGGAAGGAAAGAGCTGTCAGGATGGCCGAGCGGTCTAAGTCGCTGCGCTCGGGTCGCAGTCCCCACTGGAGGCGCGGGTTCGAATCCCAGAGATTCCCCCATAGGAATGAATGGTCGAAATGCCCAATTGAAATGAATGGCGGGCTACCAGGTGTCAAAGTCCCCCATTGAACATTGGAAGGAAAGAGCTGTCAGGATGGCCGAGCGGTCTAAGTCGTCTAAGCGGTCTAAGCAGTCCCCACTGGAGGCGCGGGTTCGAATCCCAGAGATTCCCCCATAGGAATGAATGGTCGAAATGCCCCATTGAAATGAATGGCGGGCTACCAGGTGTCAAAGTCCCCCATTGAACCTTGGAAGGAAAGAGCTGTCAGGATGGCTGAGCGGTCTAAGTCGCTGCGTTCGGGGCGCAGTCCCCACTGGAGGCGAGGGTTCGAATCCCAGAGATTCCCCCATAGGAATGAATGGTCGAAATGCCCCATTGAAATGAATGGCGGGCTACCACGTGTCAAAGTCCCCCAATGAACCTGGGAAGGAAAGAGCTGTCAGGATGGCCGAGCGGTCTAAGTCGCTGCACTCGGGTCGCAGTCCCCACTGGAGGCGCGGGTTCGAATCCCAGAGATTCCCCCATAGGAATGAATGGTTGAAATGCCCCATTGAAATGAATGGCGGGATACCAGGTGTCAAAGTCCCCCATTGAACCTTGGAAGGAAAGAGCTGTCAGGATGGCCGAGCGGTCTAAGTCGCTGCGTTCGGGTCGCAGTCCCCACTGGAGGCGAGGGTTCGAATCCCAGAGATTCCCCCATAGGAATGAATGATCGAAATGCCCCATTGAAATGAATGACGGGATACCAGGTGTCAAAGTCCCCCATTGAACCTTGGAAGGAAAGAGCTGTCAGGATGGCCGAGCGGTCTAAGTCGCTGCGCTCGGGTCGCAGTCCCCACTGGAGGCGCGGGTTCGAATCCCAGAGATTCCCCCATAGGAATGAATGGTCCAAATGCCCCATTGAAATGAATGGCGGGCTACCAGGTGTCAAACTCCCCCAATGAACCTGGGAAGGAAAGAGCTGTCAGGATGCCCGAGAGGTCTAAGTCGCTGCGCTCGGGTCGCAGTCCCCACTGGAGGTGCGGGTTCGAATCCCAGAGTTTCCCCCATAGGAATGAATGGTCGAAATGCCCCATTGAAATGAATGGCGGGATACCAGGTGTCAAAGTCCCCCATTGAACCTTGGAAGGAAAGAGCTGTCAGGATGGCCGAGCGGTCTAAGTCGCTGCGTTCGGGTCGCAGTCCCCACTGGAGGCGAGGGTTCGAATCCCAGAGATTCCCCCATAGGAATGAATGGTCGAAATGCCCCATTGAAATGAATGACGGGATACCAGGTGTCAAAGTCCCCCATTGAACCTTGGAAGGAAAGAGCTGTCAGGATGGCCGAGCGGTCTAAGTCGCTGCGCTCGGGTCGCAGTCCCCACTGGAGGCGCGGGTTCGAATCCCAGAGATTCCCCCATAGGAATGAATGGTCCAAATGCCCCATTGAAATGAATGGCGGGCTACCAGGTGTCAAACTCCCCCAATGAACCTGGGAAGGAAAGAGCTGTCAGGATGCCCGAGAGGTCTAAGTCGCTGCGCTCGGGTCGCAGTCCCCACTGGAGGTGCGGGTTCGAATCCCAGAGTTTCCCCCATAGAAAAGGATGGTCGAAATGCCCAATTGAAATGAATGGCGGGATACCAGGTGTCAAAGTCCCCCATTGAACCTTGGAAGGAAAGAGCTGTCAGGATGGCCGAGCGGTCTAAGTCGCTGCGCTCGGGTCGCAGTCCCCACTGGAGGCGTGGGTTCGAATCCCAGCGATTCCCCCATAGGAATGAATGGTCGAAATGCCCAATTGAAATGAATGGCGGGCTACCAGGTGTCAAAGTCCCCCATTGAACCTTGGAAGGAAAGAGCTGTCAGGATGGCCGAGCGGTCTAAGTCGCTGCGCTCGGGTCGCAGTCCCCACTGGAGGCGTGGGTTCGAATCCCAGAGATTCCCCCATAGGAATGAATGGTCGAAATGCCCAATTGAAATGAATGGCGGGCTACCAGGTGTCAAAGTCCCCCAATGAACCTGGGAAGGAAAAAGCTGTCAGGATGGCCGAGCGGTCTAAGTCGCTGCGCTCGGGTCGCAGTCCCCACTGGAGGCGCGGGTTCGAATCCCAGAGATTCCCCCATAGGAATGAATGGCGGGCTACCAGGTGTCAAAGTCCCCCATTGAACCTTTGAAGGAAAGAGCTGTCAGGATGGCCGAGCGGTCTAAGTCGCTGCGCTCGGGTCGCAGTCCCCACTGGAGGCGCGTGTTCGAATCCCAGAGATTCCCCCATAGGAATGAATGGTCGAAATGCCCAATTGAAATGAATGGCGGGCTACCAGGTGTCAAAGTCCCCCAATGAACCTGGGAAGGAAAGAGCTGTCAGGATGGCTGAGCGGTCTAAGCCGCTGCGTTCGGGTCGCAGTCCCCACTGGAGGCGAGGGTTCGAATCCCAGAGATTCCCCCATAGGAATGAATGGTCGAAATGCCCAATTGAAATGAATGGCGGGCTACCAGGTGTCAAAGTCCCCCATTGAACCTTGGAAGGAAAGAGCTGTCAGGATGGCCGAGCGGTCTAAGTCGCTGCGCTCGGGTCGCAGTCCCCACTGGAGGCGTGGGTTCGAATCCCAGAGATTCCCCCATAGGAATGAATGGTCGAAATGCCCAATTGAAATGAATGGCGGGCTACCAGGTGTCAAAGTCCCCCAATGAACCTGGGAAGGAAAGAGCTGTCAGGATGGCCGAGCGGTCTAAGTCGCTGCGCTCGGGTCGCAGTCCCCACTGGAGGCGCGGGTTCGAATCCCAGAGATTCCCCCATAGGAATGAATGGTCGAAATGCCCAATTGAAATGAATGGCGGGCTACCAGGTGTCAAAGTCCCCCATTGAACCTTGGAAGGAAAGAGCTGTCAGGATGGCCGAGCGGTCTAAGTCGCTGCGCTCGGGTCGCAGTCCCCACTGGAGGCGCGGGTTCGAATCCCAGAGATTCCCCCATAGGAATGAATGGTCGAAATGCCCCATTGAAATGAATGGCGGGCTACCAGGTGTCAAAGTCCCCCAATGAACCTGGGAAGGAAAGAGCTGTCAGGATGGCCGAGCGGTCTAAGTCGCTGCACTCGGGTCGCAGTCTCCACTGGAGGCGAGGGTTTGAATCCCAGAGATTCCCCCATAGGAATGAATTGTCGAAATGCCCCATTGAAATGAATGGCGGGATACCAGGTGTCAAAGTCCCCCATTGAACCTTTGAAGGAAAGAGCTGTCAGGATGGCCGAGCGGTCTAAGTCGCTGCGCTCGGGTCGCAGTCCCCACTGGAGGCGCGGGTTCGAATCCCAGAGATTCCCCCATAGGAATGAATGGTCGAAATGCCCAATTGAAATGAATGGCGGGCTACCAGGTGTCAAAGTCCCCCAATGAACCTGGGAAGGAAAGAGCTGTCAGGATGGCTGAGCGGTCTAAGTCGCTGCGTTCGGGTCGCAGTCCCCACTGGAGGCGAGGGTTCGAATCCCAGAGATTCCCCCATAGGAATGAATGGTCGAAATGCCCCATTGAAATGAATGGCGGGCTACCAGGTGTCAAAGTCCCCCAATGAACCTGGGAAGGAAAGAGCTGTCAGGATGGCCGAGCGGTCTAAGTCGCTGCGCTCGGGTCGCAGTCCCCACTGGAGGCGCGGGTTCGAATCCCAGAGATTCCCCCATAGGAATGAATGGTCGAAATGCCCAATTGAAATGAATGGCGGGCTACCAGGTGTCAAAGTCCCCCATTGAACATTGGAAGGAAAGAGCTGTCAGGATGGCCGAGCGGTCTAAGTCAACTAAGCGGTCTAAGCAGTCCCCACTGGAGGCGCGGGTTCGAATCCCAGAGATTCCCCCATAGGAATGAATGGTCGAAATGCCCCATTGAAATGAATGGCGGGCTACCAGGTGTCAAATTCCCCCATTGAACCTTGGAAGGAAAGAGCTGTCAGGATGGCTGAGCGGTCTAAGTCACTGCGTTCGGGTCGCAGTCCCCACTGGAGGCGAGGGTTCGAATCCCAGAGATTCCCCCATAGGAATGAATGGTCGAAATGCCCCATTGAAATGAATGGCGGGCTACCAGGTGTCAAAGTCCCCCAATGAACCTGGGAAGGAAAGAGCTGTCAGGATGGCCGAGCGGTCTAAGTCGCTGCACTCGGGTCGCAGTCCCCACTGGAGGCGCGGGTTCGAATCCCAGAGATTCCCCCATAGGAATGAATGGTCGAAATGCCCCATTGAAATGAATGGCGGGATACCAGGTGTCAAAGTCCCCCATTGAACCTTGGAAGGAAAGAGCTGTCAGGATGGCCGAGCGGTCTAAGTCGCTGCGCTCGGGTCGCAGTCCCCACTGGAGGCGTGGGTTCGAATCCCAGAGATTCCCCCAGAGGAATGAATGGTCGAAATGCCCAATTGAAATGAATGGCGGGCTACCAGGTGTCAAAGTCCCCCAATGAACCTGGGAAGGAAAGAGCTGTCAGGATGGCTGAGCGGTCTAAGTCGCTGCGTTCGGGTCGCAGTCCCCACTGGAGGCCCGGGTTCGAATCCCAGAGATTCCCCCATAGGAATGAATGGTCGAAATGCCCCATTGAAATGAATGGCGGGCTACCAGGTGTCAAAGTCCCCCAATGAACCTGGGAAGGAAAGAGCTGTCAGGATGGCCGAGCGGTCTAAGTCGCTGCGCTCGGGTCGCAGTCCCCACTGGAGGCGCGGGTTCGAATCCCAGAGATTCCCCCATAGGAATGAATGGTCGAAATGCCCAATTGAAATGAATGGCGGGCTACCAGGTGTCAAAGTCCCCCATTGAACATTGGAAGGAAAGAGCTGTCAGGATGGCCGAGCGGTCTAAGTCGTCTAAGCGGTCTAAGCAGTCCCCACTGGAGGCGCGGGTTCGAATCCCAGAGATTCCCCCATAGGAATGAATGGTCGAAATGCCCCATTGAAATGAATGGCGGGCTACCAGGTGTCAAAGTCCCCCATTGAACCTTGGAAGGAAAGAGCTGTCAGGATGGCTGAGCGGTCTAAGTCGCTGCGTTCGGGGCGCAGTCCCCACTGGAGGCGAGGGTTCGAATCCCAGAGATTCCCCCATAGGAATGAATGGTCGAAATGCCCCATTGAAATGAATGGCGGGCTACCACGTGTCAAAGTCCCCCAATGAACCTGGGAAGGAAAGAGCTGTCAGGATGGCCGAGCGGTCTAAGTCGCTGCACTCGGGTCGCAGTCCCCACTGGAGGCGCGGGTTCGAATCCCAGAGATTCCCCCATAGGAATGAATGGTTGAAATGCCCCATTGAAATGAATGGCGGGATACCAGGTGTCAAAGTCCCCCATTGAACCTTGGAAGGAAAGAGCTGTCAGGATGGCCGAGCGGTCTAAGTCGCTGCGTTCGGGTCGCAGTCCCCACTGGAGGCGAGGGTTCGAATCCCAGAGATTCCCCCATAGGAATGAATGATCGAAATGCCCCATTGAAATGAATGACGGGATACCAGGTGTCAAAGTCCCCCATTGAACCTTGGAAGGAAAGAGCTGTCAGGATGGCCGAGCGGTCTAAGTCGCTGCGCTCGGGTCGCAGTCCCCACTGGAGGCGCGGGTTCGAATCCCAGAGATTCCCCCATAGGAATGAATGGTCCAAATGCCCCATTGAAATGAATGGCGGGCTACCAGGTGTCAAACTCCCCCAATGAACCTGGGAAGGAAAGAGCTGTCAGGATGCCCGAGAGGTCTAAGTCGCTGCGCTCGGGTCGCAGTCCCCACTGGAGGTGCGGGTTCGAATCCCAGAGTTTCCCCCATAGGAATGAATGGTCGAAATGCCCCATTGAAATGAATGGCGGGATACCAGGTGTCAAAGTCCCCCATTGAACCTTGGAAGGAAAGAGCTGTCAGGATGGCCGAGCGGTCTAAGTCGCTGCGTTCGGGTCGCAGTCCCCACTGGAGGCGAGGGTTCGAATCCCAGAGATTCCCCCATAGGAATGAATGGTCGAAATGCCCCATTGAAATGAATGACGGGATACCAGGTGTCAAAGTCCCCCATTGAACCTTGGAAGGAAAGAGCTGTCAGGATGGCCGAGCGGTCTAAGTCGCTGCGCTCGGGTCGCAGTCCCCACTGGAGGCGCGGGTTCGAATCCCAGAGATTCCCCCATAGGAATGAATGGTCCAAATGCCCCATTGAAATGAATGGCGGGCTACCAGGTGTCAAACTCCCCCAATGAACCTGGGAAGGAAAGAGCTGTCAGGATGCCCAAGAGGTCTAAGTCGCTGCGCTCGGGTCGCAGTCCCCACTGGAGGTGCGGGTTCGAATCCCAGAGTTTCCCCCATAGGAATGAATGGTCGAAATGCCCAATTGAAATGAATGGCGGGATACCAGGTGTCAAAGTCCCCCATTGAACCTTGGAAGGAAAGAGCTGTCAGGATGGCCGAGCGGTCTAAGTCGCTGCGCTCGGGTCGCAGTCCCCACTGGAGGCGTGGGTTCGAATCCCAGCGATTCCCCCATAGGAATGAATGGTCGAAATGCCCAATTGAAATGAATGGCGGGCTACCAGGTGTCAAAGTCCCCCATTGAACCTTGGAAGGAAAGAGCTGTCAGGATGGCCGAGCGGTCTAAGTCGCTGCGCTCGGGTCGCAGTCCCCACTGGAGGCGTGGGTTCGAATCCCAGAGATTCCCCCATAGGAATGAATGGTCCAAATGCCCCATTGAAATGAATGGCGGGCTACCAGGTGTCAAACTCCCCCAATGAACCTGGGAAGGAAAGAGCTGTCAGGATGCCCGAGAGGTCTAAGTCGCTGCGCTCGGGTCGCAGTCCCCACTGGAGGTGCGGGTTCGAATCCCAGAGTTTCCCCCATAGGAATGAATGGTCGAAATGCCCCATTGAAATGAATGGCGGGATACCAGGTGTCAAAGTCCCCCATTGAACCTTGGAAGGAAAGAGCTGTCAGGATGGCCGAGCGGTCTAAGTCGCTGCGTTCGGGTCGCAGTCCCCACTGGAGGCGAGGGTTCGAATCCCAGAGATTCCCCCATAGGAATGAATGGTCGAAATGCCCCATTGAAATGAATGACGGGATACCAGGTGTCAAAGTCCCCCATTGAACCTTGGAAGGAAAGAGCTGTCAGGATGGCCGAGCGGTCTAAGTCGCTGCGCTCGGGTCGCAGTCCCCACTGGAGGCGCGGGTTCGAATCCCAGAGATTCCCCCATAGGAATGAATGGTCCAAATGCCCCATTGAAATGAATGGCGGGCTACCAGGTGTCAAACTCCCCCAATGAACCTGGGAAGGAAAGAGCTGTCAGGATGCCCGAGAGGTCTAAGTCGCTGCGCTCGGGTCGCAGTCCCCACTGGAGGTGCGGGTTCGAATCCCAGAGTTTCCCCCATAGAAAAGGATGGTCGAAATGCCCAATTGAAATGAATGGCGGGATACCAGGTGTCAAAGTCCCCCATTGAACCTTGGAAGGAAAGAGCTGTCAGGATGGCCGAGCGGTCTAAGTCGCTGCGCTCGGGTCGCAGTCCCCACTGGAGGCGTGGGTTCGAATCCCAGCGATTCCCCCATAGGAATGAATGGTCGAAATGCCCAATTGAAATGAATGGCGGGCTACCAGGTGTCAAAGTCCCCCATTGAACCTTGGAAGGAAAGAGCTGTCAGGATGGCCGAGCGGTCTAAGTCGCTGCGCTCGGGTCGCAGTCCCCACTGGAGGCGTGGGTTCGAATCCCAGAGATTCCCCCATAGGATTGAATGGTCGAAATGCCCAATTGAAATGAATGGCGGGCTACCAGGTGTCAAAGTCCCCCAATGAACCTGGGAAGGAAAAAGCTGTCAGGATGGCCGAGCGGTCTAAGTCGCTGCGCTCGGGTCGCAGTCCCCACTGGAGGCGCGGGTTCGAATCCCAGAGATTCCCCCATAGGAATGAATGGCGGGCTACCAGGTGTCAAAGTCCCCCATTGAACCTTTGAAGGAAAGAGCTGTCAGGATGGCCGAGCGGTCTAAGTCGCTGCGCTCGGGTCGCAGTCCCCACTGGAGGCGCGTGTTCGAATCCCAGAGATTCCCCCATAGGAATGAATGGTCGAAATGCCCAATTGAAATGAATGGCGGGCTACCAGGTGTCAAAGTCCCCCAATGAACCTGGGAAGGAAAGAGCTGTCAGGATGGCTGAGCGGTCTAAGCCGCTGCGTTCGGGTCGCAGTCCCCACTGGAGGCGAGGGTTCGAATCCCAGAGATTCCCCCATAGGAATGAATGGTCGAAATGCCCAATTGAAATGAATGGCGGGCTACCAGGTGTCAAAGTCCCCCATTGAACCTTGGAAGGAAAGAGCTGTCAGGATGGCCGAGCGGTCTAAGTCGCTGCGCTCGGGTCGCAGTCCCCACTGGAGGCGTGGGTTCGAATCCCAGAGATTCCCCCATAGGAATGAATGGTCGAAATGCCCAATTGAAATGAATGGCGGGCTACCAGGTGTCAAAGTCCCCCAATGAACCTGGGAAGGAAAGAGCTGTCAGGATGGCCGAGCGGTCTAAGTCGCTGCGCTCGGGTCGCAGTCCCCACTGGAGGCGCGGGTTCGAATCCCAGAGATTCCCCCATAGGAATGAATGGTCGAAATGCCCAATTGAAATGAATGGCGGGCTACCAGGTGTCAAAGTCCCCCATTGAACCTTGGAAGGAAAGAGCTGTCAGGATGGCCGAGCGGTCTAAGTCGCTGCGCTCGGGTCGCAGTCCCCACTGGAGGCGCGGGTTCGAATCCCAGAGATTCCCCCATAGGAATGAATGGTCGAAATGCCCCATTGAAATGAATGGCGGGCTACCAGGTGTCAAAGTCCCCCAATGAACCTGGGAAGGAAAGAGCTGTCAGGATGGCCGAGCGGTCTAAGTCGCTGCACTCGGGTCGCAGTCTCCACTGGAGGCGAGGGTTTGAATCCCAGAGATTCCCCCATAGGAATGAATTGTCGAAATGCCCCATTGAAATGAATGGCGGGATACCAGGTGTCAAAGTCCCCCATTGAACCTTTGAAGGAAAGAGCTGTCAGGATGGCCGAGCGGTCTAAGTCGCTGCGCTCGGGTCGCAGTCCCCACTGGAGGCGCGGGTTCGAATCCCAGAGATTCCCCCATAGGAATGAATGGTCGAAATGCCCAATTGAAATGAATGGCGGGCTACCAGGTGTCAAAGTCCCCCAATGAACCTGGGAAGGAAAGAGCTGTCAGGATGGCTGAGCGGTCTAAGTCGCTGCGTTCGGGTCGCAGTCCCCACTGGAGGCGAGGGTTCGAATCCCAGAGATTCCCCCATAGGAATGAATGGTCGAAATGCCCCATTGAAATGAATGGCGGGCTACCAGGTGTCAAAGTCCCCCAATGAACCTGGGAAGGAAAGAGCTGTCAGGATGGCCGAGCGGTCTAAGTCGCTGCGCTCGGGTCGCAGTCCCCACTGGAGGCGCGGGTTCGAATCCCAGAGATTCCCCCATAGGAATGAATGGTCGAAATGCCCAATTGAAATGAATGGCGGGCTACCAGGTGTCAAAGTCCCCCATTGAACATTGGAAGGAAAGAGCTGTCAGGATGGCCGAGCGGTCTAAGTCAACTAAGCGGTCTAAGCAGTCCCCACTGGAGGCGCGGGTTCGAATCCCAGAGATTCCCCCATAGGAATGAATGGTCGAAATGCCCCATTGAAATGAATGGCGGGCTACCAGGTGTCAAATTCCCCCATTGAACCTTGGAAGGAAAGAGCTGTCAGGATGGCTGAGCGGTCTAAGTCACTGCGTTCGGGTCGCAGTCCCCACTGGAGGCGAGGGTTCGAATCCCAGAGATTCCCCCATAGGAATGAATGGTCGAAATGCCCCATTGAAATGAATGGCGGGCTACCAGGTGTCAAAGTCCCCCAATGAACCTGGGAAGGAAAGAGCTGTCAGGATGGCCGAGCGGTCTAAGTCGCTGCACTCGGGTCGCAGTCCCCACTGGAGGCGCGGGTTCGAATCCCAGAGATTCCCCCATAGGAATGAATGGTCGAAATGCCCCATTGAAATGAATGGCGGGATACCAGGTGTCAAAGTCCCCCATTGAACCTTGGAAGGAAAGAGCTGTCAGGATGGCCGAGCGGTCTAAGTCGCTGCGCTCGGGTCGCAGTCCCCACTGGAGGCGTGGGTTCGAATCCCAGAGATTCCCCCAGAGGAATGAATGGTCGAAATGCCCAATTGAAATGAATGGCGGGCTACCAGGTGTCAAAGTCCCCCAATGAACCTGGGAAGGAAAGAGCTGTCAGGATGGCTGAGCGGTCTAAGTCGCTGCGTTCGGGTCGCAGTCCCCACTGGAGGCCCGGGTTCGAATCCCAGAGATTCCCCCATAGGAATGAATGGTCGAAATGCCCCATTGAAATGAATGGCGGGCTACCAGGTGTCAAAGTCCCCCAATGAACCTGGGAAGGAAAGAGCTGTCAGGATGGCCGAGCGGTCTAAGTCGCTGCGCTCGGGTCGCAGTCCCCACTGGAGGCGCGGGTTCGAATCCCAGAGATTCCCCCATAGGAATGAATGGTCGAAATGCCCAATTGAAATGAATGGCGGGCTACCAGGTGTCAAAGTCCCCCATTGAACATTGGAAGGAAAGAGCTGTCAGGATGGCCGAGCGGTCTAAGTCAACTAAGCGGTCTAAGCAGTCCCCACTGGAGGCGCGGGTTCGAATCCCAGAGATTCCCCCATAGGAATGAATGGTCGAAATGCCCAATTGAAATGAATGGCGGGCTACCAGGTGTCAAAGTCCCCCATTGAACATTGGAAGGAAAGAGCTGTCAGGATGGCCGAGCGGTCTAAGTCGTCTAAGCGGTCTAAGCAGTCCCCACTGGAGGCGCGGGTTCGAATCCCAGAGATTCCCCCATAGGAATGAATGGTCGAAATGCCCCATTGAAATGAATGGCGGGCTACCAGGTGTCAAAGTCCCCCATTGAACCTTGGAAGGAAAGAGCTGTCAGGATGGCTGAGCGGTCTAAGTCGCTGCGTTCGGGGCGCAGTCCCCACTGGAGGCGAGGGTTCGAATCCCAGAGATTCCCCCATAGGAATGAATGGTCGAAATGCCCCATTGAAATGAATGGCGGGCTACCACGTGTCAAAGTCCCCCAATGAACCTGGGAAGGAAAGAGCTGTCAGGATGGCCGAGCGGTCTAAGTCGCTGCACTCGGGTCGCAGTCCCCACTGGAGGCGCGGGTTCGAATCCCAGAGATTCCCCCATAGGAATGAATGGTTGAAATGCCCCATTGAAATGAATGGCGGGATACCAGGTGTCAAAGTCCCCCATTGAACCTTGGAAGGAAAGAGCTGTCAGGATGGCCGAGCGGTCTAAGTCGCTGCGTTCGGGTCGCAGTCCCCACTGGAGGCGAGGGTTCGAATCCCAGAGATTCCCCCATAGGAATGAATGGTCGAAATGCCCCATTGAAATGAATGACGGGATACCAGGTGTCAAAGTCCCCCATTGAACCTTGGAAGGAAAGAGCTGTCAGGATGGCCGAGCGGTCTAAGTCGCTGCGCTCGGGTCGCAGTCCCCACTGGAGGCGCGGGTTCGAATCCCAGAGATTCCCCCATAGGAATGAATGGTCCAAATGCCCCATTGAAATGAATGGCGGGCTACCAGGTGTCAAACTCCCCCAATGAACCTGGGAAGGAAAGAGCTGTCAGGATGCCCGAGAGGTCTAAGTCGCTGCGCTCGGGTCGCAGTCCCCACTGGAGGTGCGGGTTTGAATCCCAGAGTTTCCCCCATAGGAATGAATGGTCGAAATGCCCCATTGAAATGAATGGCGGGATACCAGGTGTCAAAGTCCCCCATTGAACCTTGGAAGGAAAGAGCTGTCAGGATGGCCGAGCGGTCTAAGTCGCTGCGTTCGGGTCGCAGTCCCCACTGGAGGCGAGGGTTCGAATCCCAGAGATTCCCCCATAGGAATGAATGGTCGAAATGCCCAATTGAAATGAATGACGGGATACCAGGTGTCAAAGTCCCCCATTGAACCTTGGAAGGAAAGAGCTGTCAGGATGGCCGAGCGGTCTAAGTCGCTGCGCTCGGGTCGCAGTCCCCACTGGAGGCGCGGGTTCGAATCCCAGAGATTCCCCCATAGGAATGAATGGTCCAAATGCCCCATTGAAATGAATGGCGGGCTACCAGGTGTCAAACTCCCCCAATGAACCTGGGAAGGAAAAAGCTGTCAGGATGCCCAAGAGGTCTAAGTCGCTGCGCTCGGGTCGCAGTCCCCACTGGAGGTGCGGGTTCGAATCCCAGAGTTTCCCCCATAGGAATGAATGGTCGAAATGCCCAATTGAAATGAATGGCGGGATACCAGGTGTCAAAGTCCCCCATTGAACCTTGGAAGGAAAGAGCTGTCAGGATGGCCGAGCGGTCTAAGTCGCTGCGCTCGGGTCGCAGTCCCCACTGGAGGCGTGGGTTCGAATCCCAGCGATTCCCCCATAGGAATGAATGGTCGAAATGCCCAATTGAAATGAATGGCGGGCTACCAGGTGTCAAAGTCCCCCATTGAACCTTGGAAGGAAAGAGCTGTCAGGATGGCCGAGCGGTCTAAGTCGCTGCGCTCGGGTCGCAGTCCCCACTGGAGGCGTGGGTTCGAATCCCAGAGATTCCCCCATAGGAATGAATGGTCGAAATGCCCAATTGAAATGAATGGCGGGCTACCAGGTGTCAAAGTCCCCCAATGAACCTGGGAAGGAAAGAGCTGTCAGGATGGCCGAGCGGTCTAAGTCGCTGCGCTCGGGTCGCAGTCCCCACTGGAGGCGCGGGTTCGAATCCCAGAGATTCCCCCATAGGAATGAATGGCGGGCTACCAGGTGTCAAAGTCCCCCATTGAACCTTTGAAGGAAAGAGCTGTCAGGATGGCCGAGCGGTCTAAGTCGCTGCGCTCGGGTCGCAGTCCCCACTGGAGGCGCGGGTTCGAATCCCAGAGATTCCCCCATAGGAATGAATGGTCGAAATGCCCAATTGAAATGAATGGCGGGCTACCAGGTGTCAAAGTCCCCCAATGAACCTGGGAAGGAAAGAGCTGTCAGGATGGCTGAGCGGTCTAAGCCGCTGCGTTCGGGTCGCAGTCCCCACTGGAGGCGAGGGTTCGAATCCCAGAGATTCCCCCATAGGAATGAATGGTCGAAATGCCCAATTGAAATGAATGGCGGGCTACCAGGTGTCAAAGTCCCCCATTGAACCTTGGAAGGAAAGAGCTGTCAGGATGGCCGAGCGGTCTAAGTCGCTGCGCTCGGGTCGCAGTCCCCACTGGAGGCGTGGGTTCGAATCCCAGCGATTCCCCCATAGGAATGAATGGTCGAAATGCCCAATTGAAATGAATGGCGGGCTACCAGGTGTCAAAGTCCCCCATTGAACCTTGGAAGGAAAGAGCTGTCAGGATGGCCGAGCGGTCTAAGTCGCTGCGCTCGGGTCGCAGTCCCCACTGGAGGCGCGGGTTCGAATCCCAGAGGTTCCCCCATAGGAATGAATGGTCGAAATGCCCCATTGAAATGAATGGCGGGCTACCAGGTGTCAAAGTCCCCCAATGAACCTGGGAAGGAAAGAGCTGTCAGGATGGCCGAGCGGTCTAAGTCGCTGCGCTCGGGTCGCAGTCCCCACTGGAGGCGCGGGTTCGAATCCCAGAGATTCCCCCATAGGAATGAATGGTCCAAATGCCCCATTGAAATGAATGGCGGGATACCAGGTGTCAAAGTCCCCCATTGAACCTTGGAAGGAAAGAGCTGTCAGGATGGCCGAGCGGTCTAAGTCGCTGCGCTCGGGTCGCAGTCCCCACTGGAGGCGTGGGTTCGAATCCCAGAGATTCCCCCATAGGAATGAATGGTCGAAATGCCCAATTGAAATGAATGGCGGGCTACCAGGTGTCAAAGTCCCCCAATGAACCTGGGAAGGAAAGAGCTGTCAGGATGGCCGAGCGGTCTAAGTCGCTGCGCTCGGGTCGCAGTCCCCACTGGAGGCGCGGGTTCGAATCCCAGAGATTCCCCCATAGGAATGAATGGTCGAAATGCCCAATTGAAATGAATGGCGGGCTACCAGGTGTCAAAGTCCCCCATTGAACCTTGGAAGGAAACAGCTGTCAGGATGGCCGAGCGGTCTAAGTCGCTGCGCTCGGGTCGCAGTCCCCACTGGAGGCGCGGGTTCGAATCCCAGAGATTCCCCCATAGGAATGAATGGTCGAAATGCCCCATTGAAATGAATGGCGGGCTACCAGGTGTCAAAGTCCCCCATTGAACATTGGAAGGAAAGAGCTGTCAGGATGGCTGAGCGGTCTAAGTCGCTGCGCTCGGGTCGCAGTCCCCACTGGAGGCGCGGGTTCGAATCCCAGAGATTCCCCCATAGGAATGAATGGTCGAAATGCCCCATTGAAATGAATGGCGGGATACCAGGTGTCAAAGTCCCCCATTGAACCTTGGAAGGAAAGAGCTGTCAGGATGGCCGAGCGGTCTAAGTCGCTGCGCTCGGGTCGCAGTCCCCACTGGAGGCGTGGGTTCGAATCCCAGAGATTCCCCCATAGGAATGAATGGTCGAAATGCCCAATTGAAATGAATGGCGGGCTACCAGGTGTCAAAGTCCCCCAATGAACCTGGGAAGGAAAATGGCTGAGCGGTCTAAGTCGCTGCGTTCGGGTCGCAGTCCCCACTGGAGGCGTGGGTTCGAATCCCAGAGATTCCCCCTTAGGAATGAATGGTCGAAATGCCCCATTGAAATGAATGGCGGGCTACCAGGTGTCAAAGTCCCCCATTGGACATTGGAAGGAAAGAGCTGTCAGGATGGCTGAGCGGTCTAAGTCGCTATGTTCGGGTCAAAGTCCCCACTGGAGGCGTGGGTTCGAATCCCAGAGATTCCCCCATTGGAATGAATGGTCGAATGGCGGGCTACCAGGTGTCAAAGTCCCCAAATGAACCTGGGAAGGAAAGAGCTGTCAGGATGGCCGAGCGGTCTAAGTCGCTGCGTTCGGGTCGCAGTCCCCACTGGAGGCGTGGGTTCGAATCCAAGAGATTCCCCCATTGGAATGAATGGTCAAAATGCCCCATTGAAATGAATGGCGGGCTACCAGGTGTCAAAGTCCCCCAATGAACCTGGGAAGGAAAGAGCTGTCAGGATGGCTGAGCGGTCTAAGTCGCTGCGTTTGGGTCGCAGTCCCCACTGGAGGCAAGGGTTCGAATCCCAGAGATTCCCCCATAGGAATGAATGGTCGAAATGCCCCATTGAAATGAATGGCGGGCTACCAGGTGTCAAAGTCCCCCAATGGACATTGGAAGGAAAGACCTGTCAGAATGGCCAAGCGGTCTAAGTCGCTGCGCTCGGGTCGCAGTCCCCACTGGAGGCGCGGGTTCGAATCCCAGAGATTCCCCCATAGGAATGAATGGTCGAAATGCCCCATTGAAATGAATGGCGGGCTACCAGGTGTCAAAGTCCCCCATTGAACCTTTGAAGGAAAGAGCTGTCAGGATGGCCGAGCGGTCTAAGTCGCTGCGCTCGGGTCGCAGTCCCCACTGGAGGCGCGGGTTCGAATCCCAGAGATTCCCCCATAGGATAGAATGGTCGAAATGCCCCATTGAAATGAATGGCGGGCTACCAGGTGTCAAAGTCCCCCAATGGACATTGGAAGGAAAGAGCTGTCAGAATGGCCAAGCGGTCTAAGTCGCTGCGCTCGGGTCGCAGTCCCCACTGGAGGCGCGGGTTCGAATCCCAGAGATTCCCCCATAGGAATGAATGGTCGAAATGCCCCATTGAAATGAATGGCGGGCTACCAGGTGTCAAAGTCCCCCATTGGAAATTGGAAGGAAAGAGCTGTCAGGATGGCTGAGCGGTCTAAGTCGCTGTGTTCGGGTCGCAGTCCCCACTGGAGGCGTGGGTTCGAATCCCAGAGATTCCCCCATTGGAATGAATGGTCGAATGGCGGGCTACCAGGTGTCAAAGTCCCCCAATGAACCTGGGAAGGAAAGAGCTGTCAGGAGGGCCGAGCGGTCTAAGTCGCTGCGTTCGGGTCGCAGTCCCCACTGGAGGCGTGGGTTCAAATCCCAGAGATTCCCCCATAGGAATGAATGGTCGAAATGCCCCATTGAAATGAATGGCGGGCTACCAGGTGTCAAAGTCCCCCAATGAACCTGGGAAGGAAAGAGCTGTCAGGATGGCCGAGCGGTCTAAGTCGCTGCGCTCGGGTCGCAGTCCCCACTGGAGGCGCGGGTTCGAATCCCAGAGATTCCCCCATAGGAATGAATGGTCGAAATGCCCAATTGAAATGAATGGCGGGCTACCAGGTGTCAAAGTCCCCCATTGAACATTGGAAGGAAAGAGCTGTCAGGATGGCCGAGCGGTCTAAGTCAACTAAGCGGTCTAAGCAGTCCCCACTGGAGGCGCGGGTTCGAATCCCAGAGATTCCCCCATAGGAATGAATGGTCGAAATGCCCAATTGAAATGAATGGCGGGCTACCAGGTGTCAAAGTCCCCCATTGAACATTGGAAGGAAAGAGCTGTCAGGATGGCCGAGCGGTCTAAGTCGTCTAAGCGGTCTAAGCAGTCCCCACTGGAGGCGCGGGTTCGAATCCCAGAGATTCCCCCATAGGAATGAATGGTCGAAATGCCCCATTGAAATGAATGGCGGGCTACCAGGTGTCAAAGTCCCCCATTGAACCTTGGAAGGAAAGAGCTGTCAGGATGGCTGAGCGGTCTAAGTCGCTGCGTTCGGGGCGCAGTCCCCACTGGAGGCGAGGGTTCGAATCCCAGAGATTCCCCCATAGGAATGAATGGTCGAAATGCCCCATTGAAATGAATGGCGGGCTACCACGTGTCAAAGTCCCCCAATGAACCTGGGAAGGAAAGAGCTGTCAGGATGGCCGAGCGGTCTAAGTCGCTGCACTCGGGTCGCAGTCCCCACTGGAGGCGCGGGTTCGAATCCCAGAGATTCCCCCATAGGAATGAATGGTTGAAATGCCCCATTGAAATGAATGGCGGGATACCAGGTGTCAAAGTCCCCCATTGAACCTTGGAAGGAAAGAGCTGTCAGGATGGCCGAGCGGTCTAAGTCGCTGCGTTCGGGTCGCAGTCCCCACTGGAGGCGAGGGTTCGAATCCCAGAGATTCCCCCATAGGAATGAATGGTCGAAATGCCCCATTGAAATGAATGACGGGATACCAGGTGTCAAAGTCCCCCATTGAACCTTGGAAGGAAAGAGCTGTCAGGATGGCCGAGCGGTCTAAGTCGCTGCGGTCGGGTCGCAGTCCCCACTGGAGGCGCGGGTTCGAATCCCAGAGATTCCCCCATAGGAATGAATGGTCCAAATGCCCCATTGAAATGAATGGCGGGCTACCAGGTGTCAAACTCCCCCAATGAACCTGGGAAGGAAAGAGCTGTCAGGATGCCCGAGAGGTCTAAGTCGCTGCGCTCGGGTCGCAGTCCCCACTGGAGGTGCGGGTTCGAATCCCAGAGTTTCCCCCATAGGAATGAATGGTCGAAATGCCCCATTGAAATGAATGGCGGGATACCAGGTGTCAAAGTCCCCCATTGAACCTTGGAAGGAAAGAGCTGTCAGGATGGCCGAGCGGTCTAAGTCGCTGCGTTCGGGTCGCAGTCCCCACTGGAGGCGAGGGTTCGAATCCCAGAGATTCCCCCATAGGAATGAATGGTCGAAATGCCCCATTGAAATGAATGACGGGATACCAGGTGTCAAAGTCCCCCATTGAACCTTGGAAGGAAAGAGCTGTCAGGATGGCCCGAGCGGTCTAAGTCGCTGCGCTCGGGTCGCAGTCCCCACTGGAGGCGCGGGTTCGAATCCCAGAGATTCCCCCATAGGAATGAATGGTCCAAATGCCCCATTGAAATGAATGGCGGGCTACCAGGTGTCAAACTCCCCCAATGAACCTGGGAAGGAAAGAGCTGTCAGGATGCCCAAGAGGTCTAAGTCGCTGCGCTCGGGTCGCAGTCCCCACTGGAGGTGCGGGTTCGAATCCCAGAGTTTCCCCCATAGGAATGAATGGTCGAAATGCCCAATTGAAATGAATGGCGGGATACCAGGTGTCAAAGTCCCCCATTGAACCTTGGAAGGAAAGAGCTGTCAGGATGGCCGAGCGGTCTAAGTCGCTGCGCTCGGGTCGCAGTCCCCACTGGAGGCGTGGGTTCGAATCCCAGCGATTCCCCCATAGGAATGAATGGTCGAAATGCCAATTGAAATGAATGGCGGGCTACCAGGTGTCAAAGTCCCCCATTGAACCTTGGAAGGAAAGAGCTGTCAGGATGGCCGAGCGGTCTAAGTCGCTGCGCTCGGGTCGCAGTCCCCACTGGAGGCGTGGGTTCGAATCCCAGAGATTCCCCCATAGGAATGAATGGTCGAAATGCCCAATTGAAATGAATGGCGGGCTACCAGGTGTCAAAGTCCCCCAATGAACCTGGGAAGGAAAGAGCTGTCAGGATGGCCGAGCGGTCTAAGTCGCTGCGCTCGGGTCGCAGTCCCCACTGGAGGCGCGGGTTCGAATCCCAGAGATTCCCCCATAGGAATGAATGGCGGGCTACCAGGTGTCAAAGTCCCCCATTGAACCTTTGAAGGAAAGAGCTGTCAGGATGGCCGAGCGGTCTAAGTCGCTGCGCTCGGGTCGCAGTCCCCACTGGAGGCGCGGGTTCGAATCCCAGAGATTCCCCCATAGGAATGAATGGTCGAAATGCCCAATTGAAATGAATGGCGGGCTACCAGGTGTCAAAGTCCCCCAATGAACCTGGGAAGGAAAGAGCTGTCAGGATGGCTGAGCGGTCTAAGCCGCTGCGTTCGGGTCGCAGTCCCCACTGGAGGCGAGGGTTCGAATCCCAGAGATTCCCCCATAGGAATGAATGGTCGAAATGCCCAATTGAAATGAATGGCGGGCTACCAGGTGTCAAAGTCCCCCATTGAACCTTGGAAGGAAAGAGCTGTCAGGATGGCCGAGCGGTCTAAGTCGCTGCGCTCGGGTCGCAGTCCCCACTGGAGGCGTGGGTTCGAATCCCAGCGATTCCCCCATAGGAATGAATGGTCGAAATGCCCAATTGAAATGAATGGCGGGCTACCAGGTGTCAAAGTCCCCCATTGAACCTTGGAAGGAAAGAGCTGTCAGGATGGCCGAGCGGTCTAAGTCGCTGCGCTCGGGTCGCAGTCCCCACTGGAGGCGCGGGTTCGAATCCCAGAGATTCCCCCATAGGAATGAATGGTCGAAATGCCCCATTGAAATGAATGGCGGGCTACCAGGTGTCAAAGTCCCCCAATGAACCTGGGAAGGAAAGAGCTGTCAGGATGGCCGAGCGGTCTAAGTCGCTGCGCTCGGGTCGCAGTCCCCACTGGAGGCGCGGGTTCGAATCCCAGAGATTCCCCCATAGGAATGAATGGTCCAAATGCCCCATTGAAATGAATGGCGGGATACCAGGTGTCAAAGTCCCCCATTGAACCTTGGAAGGAAAGAGCTGTCAGGATGGCCGAGCGGTCTAAGTCGCTGCGCTCGGGTCGCAGTCCCCACTGGAGGCGTGGGTTCGAATCCCAGAGATTCCCCCATAGGAATGAATGGTCGAAATGCCCAATTGAAATGAATGGCGGGCTACCAGGTGTCAAAGTCCCCCAATGAACCTGGGAAGGAAAGAGCTGTCAGGATGGCCGAGCGGTCTAAGTCGCTGCGCTCGGGTCGCAGTCCCCACTGGAGGCGCGGGTTCGAATCCCAGAGATTCCCCCATAGGAATGAATGGTCGAAATGCCCAATTGAAATGAATGGCGGGCTACCAGGTGTCAAAGTCCCCCATTGAACCTTGGAAGGAAACAGCTGTCAGGATGGCCGAGCGGTCTAAGTCGCTGCGCTCGGGTCGCAGTCCCCACTGGAGGCGCGGGTTCGAATCCCAGAGATTCCCCCATAGGAATGAATGGTCGAAATGCCCCATTGAAATGAATGGCGGGCTACCAGGTGTCAAAGTCCCCCATTGAACATTGGAAGGAAAGAGCTGTCAGGATGGCTGAGCGGTCTAAGTCGCTGCGCTCGGGTCGCAGTCCCCACTGGAGGCGCGGGTTCGAATCCCAGAGATTCCCCCATAGGAATGAATGGTCGAAATGCCCCATTGAAATGAATGGCGGGATACCAGGTGTCAAAGTCCCCCATTGAACCTTGGAAGGAAAGAGCTGTCAGGATGGCCGAGCGGTCTAAGTCGCTGCGCTCGGGTCGCAGTCCCCACTGGAGGCGTGGGTTCGAATCCCAGAGATTCCCCCATAGGAATGAATGGTCGAAATGCCCAATTGAAATGAATGGCGGGCTACCAGGTGTCAAAGTCCCCCAATGAACCTGGGAAGGAAAATGGCTGAGCGGTCTAAGTCGCTGCGTTCGGGTCGCAGTCCCCACTGGAGGCGTGGGTTCGAATCCCAGAGATTCCCCCTTAGGAATGAATGGTCGAAATGCCCCATTGAAATGAATGGCGGGCTACCAGGTGTCAAAGTCCCCCATTGGACATTGGAAGGAAAGAGCTGTCAGGATGGCTGAGCGGTCTAAGTCGCTATGTTCGGGTCAAAGTCCCCACTGGAGGCGTGGGTTCGAATCCCAGAGATTCCCCCATTGGAATGAATGGTCGAATGGCGGGCTACCAGGTGTCAAAGTCCCCAAATGAACCTGGGAAGGAAAGAGCTGTCAGGATGGCCGAGCGGTCTAAGTCGCTGCGTTCGGGTCGCAGTCCCCACTGGAGGCGTGGGTTCGAATCCCAGAGATTCCCCCATTGGAATGAATGGTCAAAATGCCCCATTGAAATGAATGGCGGGCTACCAGGTGTCAAAGTCCCCCAATGAACCTGGGAAGGAAAGAGCTGTCAGGATGGCTGAGCGGTCTAAGTCGCTGCGTTTGGGTCGCAGTCCCCACTGGAGGCAAGGGTTCGAATCCCAGAGATTCCCCCATAGGAATGAATGGTCGAAATGCCCCATTGAAATGAATGGCGGGCTACCAGGTGTCAAAGTCCCCCAATGGACATTGGAAGGAAAGACCTGTCAGAATGGCCGAGCGGTCTAAGTCGCTGCGCTCGGGTCGCAGTCCCCACTGGAGGCGCGGGTTCGAATCCCAGAGATTCCCCCATAGGAATGAATGGTCGAAATGCCCCATTGAAATGAATGGCGGGCTACCAGGTGTCAAAGTCCCCCATTGAACCTTTGAAGGAAAGAGCTGTCAGGATGGCCGAGCGGTCTAAGTCGCTGCGCTCGGGTCGCAGTCCCCACTGGAGGCGCGGGTTCGAATCCCAGAGATTCCCCCATAGGATAGAATGGTCGAAATGCCCCATTGAAATGAATGGCGGGCTACCAGGTGTCAAAGTCCCCCAATGGACATTGGAAGGAAAGAGCTGTCAGAATGGCCAAGCGGTCTAAGTCGCTGCGCTCGGGTCGCAGTCCCCACTGGAGGCGCGGGTTCGAATCCCAGAGATTCCCCCATAGGAATGAATGGTCGAAATGCCCCATTGAAATGAATGGCGGGCTACCAGGTGTCAAAGTCCCCCATTGGAAATTGGAAGGAAAGAGCTGTCAGGATGGCTGAGCGGTCTAAGTCGCTGTGTTCGGGTCGCAGTCCCCACTGGAGGCGTGGGTTCGAATCCCAGAGATTCCCCCATAGGAATGAATGGTCGAAATGCCCCATTGAAATGAATGGCGGGCTACCAGGTGTCAAAGTCCCCCAATGAACCTGGGAAGGAAAGAGCTGTCAGGATGGCCGAGCGGTCTAAGTCGCTGCACTCGGGTCGCAGTCTCCACTGGAGGCGAGGGTTTGAATCCCAGAGATTCCCCCATAGGAATGAATTGTCGAAATGCCCCATTGAAATGAATGGCGGGCTACCAGGTGTCAAAGTCCCCCATTGGACATTGGAAGGAAAGAGCTGTCAGGATGGCTGAGCGGTCTAAGTCGCTGTGTTCGGGTCGCAGTCCCCACTGGAGGCGTGGGTTCGAATCCCAGAGATTCCCCCATTGGAATGAATGGTCGAATGGCGGGCTACCAGGTGTCAAAGTCCCCCAATGAACCTGGGAAGGAAAGAGCTGTCAGGAGGGCCGAGCGGTCTAAGTCGCTGCGTTCGGGTCGCAGTCCCCACTGGAGGCGTGGGTTCAAATCCCAGAGATTCCGCCATAGGAATGAATGGTCGAAATGCCCCATTGAAATGAATGGCGGGCTACCAGGTGTCAAAGTCCCCCAATGAACCTGGGAAGGAAAGAGCTGTCAGGATGGCTGAGCGGTCTAAGTCGCTGCGTTCGGGTCGCAGTCCCCACTGGAGGCGTGGGTTCGAATCCCAGAGATTCCCCCATAGGAATGAATGGTCGAAATGCCCCATTCAAATGAATGGCGGGCTACCAGGTGTCAAAGTCCCCCATTGAACCTGGGAAGGAAAGAGCTGTCAGGATGGCCGAGCGGTCTAAGTCGCTGCGTTTGGGTCGCAGTCCCCACTGGAGGCAATGGTTCGAATCCCAGAGATTCCCCCATAGGAATGAATGGTCGAAATGCCCCATTGAAATGAATGGCGGGCTACCAGGTGTCAAAGTCCCCCAATGGACATTGGAAGGAAAGAGCTGTCAGAATGGCCAAGCGGTCTAAGTCAACTAAGCGGTCTAAGCAGTCCCCACTGGAGGCGCGGGTTCGAATCCCAGAGATTCCCCCATAGGAATGAATGGTCAAAATGCCCCATTGAAATGAATGGCGGGCTACCAGGTGTCAAAGTCCCCCAATGAACCTGGGAAGGAAAGAGCTGTCAGGATGGCTGAGCGGTCTAAGTCGCTGCGTTTGGGTCGCAGTCCCCACTGGAGGCAAGGGTTCGAATCCCAGAGATTCCCCCATAGGAATGAATGGTCGAAATGCCCCATTGAAATGAATGGCGGGCTACCAGGTGTCAAAGTCCCCCAATGGACATTGGAAGGAAAGACCTGTCAGAATGGCCGAGCGGTCTAAGTCGCTGCGCTCGGGTCGCAGTCCCCACTGGAGGCGCGGGTTCGAATCCCAGAGATTCCCCCATAGGAATGAATGGTCGAAATGCCCCATTGAAATGAATGGCGGGCTACCAGGTGTCAAAGTCCCCCATTGAACCTTTGAAGGAAAGAGCTGTCAGGATGGCCGAGCGGTCTAAGTCGCTGCGCTCGGGTCGCAGTCCCCACTGGAGGCGCGGGTTCGAATCCCAGAGATTCCCCCATAGGATAGAATGGTCGAAATGCCCCATTGAAATGAATGGCGGGCTACCAGGTGTCAAAGTCCCCCAATGGACATTGGAAGGAAAGAGCTGTCAGAATGGCCAAGCGGTCTAAGTCGCTGCGCTCGGGTCGCAGTCCCCACTGGAGGCGCGGGTTCGAATCCCAGAGATTCCCCCATAGGAATGAATGGTCGAAATGCCCCATTGAAATGAATGGCGGGCTACCAGGTGTCAAAGTCCCCCATTGGAAATTGGAAGGAAAGAGCTGTCAGGATGGCTGAGCGGTCTAAGTCGCTGTGTTCGGGTCGCAGTCCCCACTGGAGGCGTGGGTTCGAATCCCAGAGATTCCCCCATAGGAATGAATGGTCGAAATGCCCCATTGAAATGAATGGCGGGCTACCAGGTGTCAAAGTCCCCCAATGAACCTGGGAAGGAAAGAGCTGTCAGGATGGCCGAGCGGTCTAAGTCGCTGCACTCGGGTCGCAGTCTCCACTGGAGGCGAGGGTTTGAATCCCAGAGATTCCCCCATAGGAATGAATTGTCGAAATGCCCCATTGAAATGAATGGCGGGCTACCAGGTGTCAAAGTCCCCCATTGGACATTGGAAGGAAAGAGCTGTCAGGATGGCTGAGCGGTCTAAGTCGCTGTGTTCGGGTCGCAGTCCCCACTGGAGGCGTGGGTTCGAATCCCAGAGATTCCCCCATTGGAATGAATGGTCGAATGGCGGGCTACCAGGTGTCAAAGTCCCCCAATGAACCTGGGAAGGAAAGAGCTGTCAGGAGGGCCGAGCGGTCTAAGTCGCTGCGTTCGGGTCGCAGTCCCCACTGGAGGCGTGGGTTCAAATCCCAGAGATTCCGCCATAGGAATGAATGGTCGAAATGCCCCATTGAAATGAATGGCGGGCTACCAGGTGTCAAAGTCCCCCAATGAACCTGGGAAGGAAAGAGCTGTCAGGATGGCTGAGCGGTCTAAGTCGCTGCGTTCGGGTCGCAGTCCCCACTGGAGGCGTGGGTTCGAATCCCAGAGATTCCCCCATAGGAATGAATGGTCGAAATGCCCCATTCAAATGAATGGCGGGCTACCAGGTGTCAAAGTCCCCCATTGAACCTGGGAAGGAAAGAGCTGTCAGGATGGCCGAGCGGTCTAAGTCGCTGCGTTTGGGTCGCAGTCCCCACTGGAGGCAATGGTTCGAATCCCAGAGATTCCCCCATAGGAATGAATGGTCGAAATGCCCCATTGAAATGAATGGCGGGCTACCAGGTGTCAAAGTCCCCCAATGGACATTGGAAGGAAAGAGCTGTCAGAATGGCCAAGCGGTCTAAGTCGCTGCGCTCGGGTCGCAGTCCCCACTGGAGGCGCGGGTTCGAATCCCAGAGATTCCCCCATAGGAATGAATGGTCGAAATGCCCCATTGAAATGAATGGCGGGCTACCAGGTGTCAAAGTCCCCCAATGAACCTGGGAAGGAAAGAGCTGTCAGGATGGCTGAGCGGTCTAAGTCGCTGCGTTCGGGTCGCAGTCCCCACTGGAGGCCCGGGTTCGAATCCCAGAGATTCCCCCATAGGAATGAATGGTCCAAATGCCCCATTGAAATGAATGGCGGGCTACCAGGTGTCAAAGTCCCCCAATGAACCTGGGAAGGAAAGAGCTGTCAGGATGGCCGAGCGGTCTAAGTCGCTGCGCTCGGGTCGCAGTCCCCACTGGAGGCGCGGGTTCGAATCCCAGAGATTCCCCCATAGGAATGAATGGTCCAAATGCCCCATTGAAATGAATGGCGGGATACCAGGTGTCAAAGTCCCCCATTGAACCTTGGAAGGAAAGAGCTGTCAGGATGGCCGAGCGGTCTAAGTCGCTGCGCTCGGGTCGCAGTCCCCACTGGAGGCGTGGGTTCGAATCCCAGAGATTCCCCCATAGGAATGAATGGTCGAAATGCCCAATTGAAATGAATGGCGGGCTACCAGGTGTCAAAGTCCCCCAATGAACCTGGGAAGGAAAGAGCTGTCAGGATGGCCGAGCGGTCTAAGTCGCTGCGCTCGGGTCGCAGTCCCCACTGGAGGCGCGGGTTCGAATCCCAGAGATTCCCCCATAGGAATGAATGGTCGAAATGCCCAATTGAAATGAATGGCGGGCTACCAGGTGTCAAAGTCCCCCATTGAACCTTGGAAGGAAACAGCTGTCAGGATGGCCGAGCGGTCTAAGTCGCTGCGCTCAGGTCGCAGTCCCCACTGGAGGCGCGGGTTCGAATCCCAGAGATTCCCCCATAGGAATGAATGGTCGAAATGCCCCATTGAAATGAATGGCGGGCTACCAGGTGTCAAAGTCCCCCATTGAACATTGGAAGGAAAGAGCTGTCAGGATGGCTGAGCGGTCTAAGTCGCTGCGTTCGGGTCGCAGTCCCCACTGGAGGCGAGGGTTCGAATCCCAGAGATTCCCCCATAGGAATGAATGGTCGAAATGCCCCATTGAAATGAATGGCGGGCTACCAGGTGTCAAAGTCCCCCAATGAACCTGGGAAGGAAAGAGCTGTCAGGATGGCCGAGCGGTCTAAGTCGCTGCGCTCGGGTCGCAGTCCCCACTGGAGGCGCGGGTTCGAATCCCAGAGATTCCCCCATAGGAATGAATGGTCGAAATGCCCCATTGAAATGAATGGCGGGATACCAGGTGTCAAAGTCCCCCATTGAACCTTGGAAGGAAAGAGCTGTCAGGATGGCCGAGCGGTCTAAGTCGCTGCGCTCGGGTCGCAGTCCCCACTGGAGGCGTGGGTTCGAATCCCAGAGATTCCCCCATAGGAATGAATGGTCGAAATGCCCAATTGAAATGAATGGCGGGCTACCAGGTGTCAAAGTCCCCCAATGAACCTGGGAAGGAAAATGGCTGAGCGGTCTAAGTCGCTGCGTTCGGGTCGCAGTCCCCACTGGAGGCGTGGGTTCGAATCCCAGAGATTCCCCCTTAGGAATGAATGGTCGAAATGCCCCATTGAAATGAATGGCGGGCTACCAGGTGTCAAAGTCCCCCATTGGACATTGGAAGGAAAGAGCTGTCAGGATGGCTGAGCGGTCTAAGTCGCTATGTTCGGGTCAAAGTCCCCACTGGAGGCGTGGGTTCGAATCCCAGAGATTCCCCCATTGGAATGAATGGTCGAATGGCGGGCTACCAGGTGTCAAAGTCCCCAAATGAACCTGGGAAGGAAAGAGCTGTCAGGATGGCCGAGCGGTCTAAGTCGCTGCGTTCGGGTCGCAGTCCCCACTGGAGGCGTGGGTTCGAATCCAAGAGATTCCCCCATTGGAATGAATGGTCAAAATGCCCCATTGAAATGAATGGCGGGCTACCAGGTGTCAAAGTCCCCCAATGAACCTGGGAAGGAAAGAGCTGTCAGGATGGCCGAGCGGTCTAAGTCGCTGCACTCGGGTCGCAGTCTCCACTGGAGGCGAGGGTTTGAATCCCAGAGATTCCCCCATAGGAATGAATTGTCGAAATGCCCCATTGAAATGAATGGCGGGCTACCAGGTGTCAAAGTCCCCCATTGGACATTGGAAGGAAAGAGCTGTCAGGATGGCTGAGCGGTCTTAGTCGCTATGTTCGGGTCAAAGTCCCCACTGGAGGCGTGGGTTCGAATCCCAGAGATTCCCCCATTGGAATGAATGGTCGAATGGCGGGCTACCAGGTGTCAAAGTCCCCAAATGAACCTGGGAAGGAAAGAGCTGTCAGGATGGCCGAGCGGTCTAAGTCGCTGCGTTCGGGTCGCAGTCCCCACTGGAGGCGTGGGTTCGAATCCCAGAGATTCCCCCATTGGAATGAATGGTCAAAATGCCCCATTGAAATGAATGGCGGGCTACCAGGTGTCAAAGTCCCCCAATGAACCTGGGAAGGAAAGAGCTGTCAGGATGGCTGAGCGGTCTAAGTCGCTGCGTTCGGGTCGCAGTCCCCACTGGAGGCGAGGGTTCGAATCCCAGAGATTCCCCCATAGGAATGAATGGTCGAAATGCCCCATTGAAATGAATGGCGGGCTACCAGGTGTCAAAGTCCCCCAATGAACCTGGGAAGGAAAGAGCTGTCAGGATGGCCGAGCGGTCTAAGTCGCTGCGCTCGGGTCGCAGTCCCCACTGGAGGCGCGGGTTCGAATCCCAGAGATTCCCCCATAGGAATGAATGGTCGAAATGCCCAATTGAAATGAATGGCGGGCTACCAGGTGTCAAAGTCCCCCATTGAACATTGGAAGGAAAGAGCTGTCAGGATGGCCGAGCGGTCTAAGTCAACTAAGCGGTCTAAGCAGTCCCCACTGGAGGCGCGGGTTCGAATCCCAGAGATTCCCCCATAGGAATGAATGGTCGAAATGCCCCATTGAAATGAATGGCGGGCTACCAGGTGTCAAATTCCCCCATTGAACCTTGGAAGGAAAGAGCTGTCAGGATGGCTGAGCGGTCTAAGTCGCTGCGTTCGGGTCGCAGTCCCCACTGGAGGCGAGGGTTCGAATCCCAGAGATTCCCCCATAGGAATGAATGGTCGAAATGCCCCATTGAAATGAATGGCGGGCTACCAGGTGTCAAAGTCCCCCAATGAACCTGGGAAGGAAAGAGCTGTCAGGATGGCCGAGCGGTCTAAGTCGCTGCACTCGGGTCGCAGTCCCCACTGGAGGCGCGGGTTCGAATCCCAGAGATTCCCCCATAGGAATGAATGGTCGAAATGCCCCATTGAAATGAATGGCGGGATACCAGGTGTCAAAGTCCCCCATTGAACCTTGGAAGGAAAGAGCTGTCAGGATGGCCGAGCGGTCTAAGTCGCTGCGCTCGTGTCGCAGTCCCCACTGGAGGCGTGGGTTCGAATCCCAGAGATTCCCCCAGAGGAATGAATGGTCGAAATGCCCAATTGAAATGAATGGCGGGCTACCAGGTGTCAAAGTCCCCCAATGAACCTGGGAAGGAAAGAGCTGTCAGGATGGCTGAGCGGTCTAAGTCGCTGCGTTCGGGTCGCAGTCCCCACTGGAGGCCCGGGTTCGAATCCCAGAGATTCCCCCATAGGAATGAATGGTCCAAATGCCCCATTGAAATGAATGGCGGGCTACCAGGTGTCAAAGTCCCCCAATGAACCTGGGAAGGAAAGAGCTGTCAGGATGGCCGAGCGGTCTAAGTCGCTGCGCTCGGGTCGCAGTCCCCACTGGAGGCGCGGGTTCGAATCCCAGAGATTCCCCCATAGGAATGAATGGTCCAAATGCCCCATTGAAATGAATGGCGGGATACCAGGTGTCAAAGTCCCCCATTGAACCTTGGAAGGAAAGAGCTGTCAGGATGGCCGAGCGGTCTAAGTCGCTGCGCTCGGGTCGCAGTCCCCACTGGAGGCGTGGGTTCGAATCCCAGAGATTCCCCCATAGGAATGAATGGTCGAAATGCCCAATTGAAATGAATGGCGGGCTACCAGGTGTCAAAGTCCCCCAATGAACCTGGGAAGGAAAGAGCTGTCAGGATGGCCGAGCGGTCTAAGTCGCTGCGCTCGGGTCGCAGTCCCCACTGGAGGCGCGGGTTCGAATCCCAGAGATTCCCCCATAGGAATGAATGGTCGAAATGCCCAATTGAAATGAATGGCGGGCTACCAGGTGTCAAAGTCCCCCATTGAACCTTGGAAGGAAACAGCTGTCAGGATGGCCGAGCGGTCTAAGTCGCTGCGCTCGGGTCGCAGTCCCCACTGGAGGCGCGGGTTCGAATCCCAGAGATTCCCCCATAGGAATGAATGGTCGAAATGCCCCATTGAAATGAATGGCGGGCTACCAGGTGTCAAAGTCCCCCATTGAACATTGGAAGGAAAGAGCTGTCAGGATGGCTGAGCGGTCTAAGTCGCTGCGTTCGGGTCGCAGTCCCCACTGGAGGCGAGGGTTCGAATCCCAGAGATTCCCCCATAGGAATGAATGGTCGAAATGCCCCATTGAAATGAATGGCGGGCTACCAGGTGTCAAAGTCCCCCAATGAACCTGGGAAGGAAAGAGCTGTCAGGATGGCCGAGCGGTCTAAGTCGCTGCGCTCGGGTCGCAGTCCCCACTGGAGGCGCGGGTTCGAATCCCAGAGATTCCCCCATAGGAATGAATGGTCGAAATGCCCCATTGAAATGAATGGCGGGATACCAGGTGTCAAAGTCCCCCATTGAACCTTGGAAGGAAAGAGCTGTCAGGATGGCCGAGCGGTCTAAGTCGCTGCGCTCGGGTCGCAGTCCCCACTGGAGGCGTGGGTTCGAATCCCAGAGATTCCCCCATAGGAATGAATGGTCGAAATGCCCAATTGAAATGAATGGCGGGCTACCAGGTGTCAAAGTCCCCCAATGAACCTGGGAAGGAAAATGGCTGAGCGGTCTAAGTCGCTGCGTTCGGGTCGCAGTCCCCACTGGAGGCGTGGGTTCGAATCCCAGAGATTCCCCCTTAGGAATGAATGGTCGAAATGCCCCATTGAAATGAATGGCGGGCTACCAGGTGTCAAAGTCCCCCATTGGACATTGGAAGGAAAGAGCTGTCAGGATGGCTGAGCGGTCTAAGTCGCTATGTTCGGGTCAAAGTCCCCACTGGAGGCGTGGGTTCGAATCCCAGAGATTCCCCCATTGGAATGAATGGTCGAATGGCGGGCTACCAGGTGTCAAAGTCCCCCATTGAACCTTGGAAGGAAAGAGCTGTCAGGATGGCCGAGCGGTCTAAGTCGCTGCGTTCGGGTCGCAGTCCCCACTGGAGGCGAGGGTTCGAATCCCAGAGATTCCCCCATAGGAATGAATGGTCGAAATGCCCCATTGAAATGAATGGCGGGATACCAGGTGTCAAAGTCCCCCATTGAACCTTGGAAGGAAAGAGCTGTCAGGATGGCCGAGCGGTCTAAGTCGCTGCGCTCGGGTCGCAGTCCCCACTGGAGGCGCGGGTTCGAATCCCAGAGATTCCCCCATAGGAATGAATGGTCCAAATGCCCCATTGAAATGAATGGCGGGCTACCAGGTGTCAAAGTCCCCCAATGAACCTGGGAAGGAAAGAGCTGTCAGGATGCCCGAGAGGTCTAAGTCGCTGCGCTCGGGTCGCAGTCCCCACTGGAGGTGCGGGTTCGAATCCCAGAGTTTCCCCCATAGGAATGAATGGTCGAAATGCCCAATTGAAATGAATGGCGGGATACCAGGTGTCAAAGTCCCCCATTGAACCTTGGAAGGAAAGAGCTGTCAGGATGGCCGAGCGGTCTAAGTCGCTGCGCTCGGGTCGCAGTCCCCACTGGAGGCGTGGGTTCGAATCCCAGCGATTCCCCCATAGGAATGAATGGTCGAAATGCCCAATTGAAATGAATGGCGGGCTACCAGGTGTCAAAGTCCCCCAATGAACCTGGGAAGGAAAGAGCTGTCAGGATGGCCGAGCGGTCTAAGTCGCTGCGCTCGGGTCGCAGTCCCCACTGGAGGCGCGGGTTCCAATCCCAGAGATTCCCCCATAGGAATGAATGGTCCAAATGCCCCATTGAAATGAATGGCGGGATACCAGGTGTCAAAGTCCCCCATTGAACCTTGGAAGGAAAGAGCTGTCAGGATGGCCGAGCGGTCTAAGTCGCTGCGCTCGGGTCGCAGTCCCCACTGGAGGCGTGGGTTCGAATCCCAGAGATTCCCCCATAGGAATGAATGGTCGAAATGCCCAATTGAAATGAATGGCGGGCTACCAGGTGTCAAAGTCCCCCAATGAACCTGGGAAGGAAAGAGCTGTCAGGATGGCCGAGCGGTCTAAGTCGCTGCGCTCGGGTCGCAGTCCCCACTGGAGGCGCGGGTTCGAATCCCAGAGATTCCCCCATAGGAATGAATGGTCGAAATGCCCAATTGAAATGAATGGCGGGCTACCAGGTGTCAAAGTCCCCCATTGAACCTTGGAAGGAAACAGCTGTCAGGATGGCCGAGCGGTCTAAGTCGCTGCGCTCGGGTCGCAGTCCCCACTGGAGGCGCGGGTTCGAATCCCAGAGATTCCCCCATAGGAATGAATGGTCGAAATGCCCCATTGAAATGAATGGCGGGCTACCAGGTGTCAAAGTCCCCCATTGAACATTGGAAGGAAAGAGCTGTCAGGATGGCTGAGCGGTCTAAGTCGCTGCGTTCGGGTCGCAGTCCCCACTGGAGGCGAGGGTTCGAATCCCAGAGATTCCCCCATAGGAATGAATGGTCGAAATGCCCCATTGAAATGAATGGCGGGCTACCAGGTGTCAAAGTCCCCCAATGAACCTGGGAAGGAAAGAGCTGTCAGGATGGCCGAGCGGTCTAAGTCGCTGCGCTCGGGTCGCAGTCCCCACTGGAGGCGCGGGTTCGAATCCCAGAGATTCCCCCATAGGAATGAATGGTCGAAATGCCCCATTGAAATGAATGGCGGGATACCAGGTGTCAAAGTCCCCCATTGAACCTTGGAAGGAAAGAGCTGTCAGGATGGCCGAGCGGTCTAAGTCGCTGCGCTCGGGTCGCAGTCCCCACTGGAGGCGTGGGTTCGAATCCCAGAGATTCCCCCATAGGAATGAATGGTCGAAATGCCCAATTGAAATGAATGGCGGGCTACCAGGTGTCAAAGTCCCCCAATGAACCTGGGAAGGAAAATGGCTGAGCGGTCTAAGTCGCTGCGTTCGGGTCGCAGTCCCCACTGGAGGCGTGGGTTCGAATCCCAGAGATTCCCCCTTAGGAATGAATGGTCGAAATGCCCCATTGAAATGAATGGCGGGCTACCAGGTGTCAAAGTCCCCCATTGGACATTGGAAGGAAAGAGCTGTCAGGATGGCTGAGCGGTCTAAGTCGCTATGTTCGGGTCAAAGTCCCCACTGGAGGCGTGGGTTCGAATCCCAGAGATTCCCCCATTGGAATGAATGGTCGAATGGCGGGCTACCAGGTGTCAAAGTCCCCAAATGAACCTGGGAAGGAAAGAGCTGTCAGGATGGCCGAGCGGTCTAAGTCGCTGCGTTCGGGTCGCAGTCCCCACTGGAGGCGTGGGTTCGAATCCAAGAGATTCCCCCATTGGAATGAATGGTCAAAATGCCCCATTGAAATGAATGGCGGGCTACCAGGTGTCAAAGTCCCCCAATGAACCTGGGAAGGAAAGAGCTGTCAGGATGGCTGAGCGGTCTAAGTCGCTGCGTTTGGGTCGCAGTCCCCACTGGAGGCGTGGGTTCGAATCCCAGAGATTCCCCCATAGGAATGAATGGTCGAAATGCCCCATTGAAATGAATGGCGGGCTACCAGGTGTCAAAGTCCCCCAATGGACATTGGAAGGAAAGACCTGTCAGAATGGCCAAGCGGTCTAAGTCGCTGCGCTCGGGTCGCAGTCCCCACTGGAGGCGCGGGTTCGAATCCCAGAGATTCCCCCATAGGAATGAATGGTCGAAATGCCCCATTGAAATGAATGGCGGGCTACCAGGTGTCAAAGTCCCCCATTGAACCTTTGAAGGAAAGAGCTGTCAGGATGGCCGAGCGGTCTAAGTCGCTGCGCTCGGGTCGCAGTCCCCACTGGAGGCGCGGGTTCGAATCCCAGAGATTCCCCCATAGGATAGAATGGTCGAAATGCCCCATTGAAATGAATGGCGGGCTACCAGGTGTCAAAGTCCCCCAATGGACATTGGAAGGAAAGAGCTGTCAGAATGGCCAAGCGGTCTAAGTCGCTGCGCTCGGGTCGCAGTCCCCACTGGAGGCGCGGGTTCGAATCCCAGAGATTCCCCCATAGGAATGAATGGTCGAAATGCCCCATTGAAATGAATGGCGGGCTACCAGGTGTCAAAGTCCCCCATTGGAAATTGGAAGGAAAGAGCTGTCAGGATGGCTGAGCGGTCTAAGTCGCTGTGTTCGGGTCGCAGTCCCCACTGGAGGCGTGGGTTCGAATCCCAGAGATTCCCCCATTGGAATGAATGGTCGAATGGCGGGCTACCAGGTGTCAAAGTCCCCCAATGAACCTGGGAAGGAAAGAGCTGTCAGGAGGGCCGAGCGGTCTAAGTCGCTGCGTTCGGGTCGCAGTCCCCACTGGAGGCGTGGGTTCAAATCCCAGAGATTCCGCAATAGGAATGAATGGTCGAAATGCCCCATTGAAATGAATGGCGGGCTACCAGGTGTCAAAGTCCCCCAATGGACATTGGAAGGAAAGAGCTGTCAGAATGGCCAAGCGGTCTAAGTCGCTGCGCTCGGGTCGCAGTCCCCACTGGAGGCGCGGGTTCGAATCCCAGAGATTCCCCCATAGGAATGAATGGTCGAAATGCCCCATTGAAATGAATGGCGGGCTACCAGGTGTCAAAGTCCCCCAATGAACCTGGGAAGGAAAGAGCTGTCAGGATGGCTGAGCGGTCTAAGTCGCTGCGTTCGGGTCGCAGTCCCCACTGGAGGCGAGGGTTCGAATCCCAGAGATTCCCCCATAGGAATGAATGGTCGAAATGCCCCATTGAAATGAATGGCGGGCTACCAGGTGTCAAAGTCCCCCATTGAACATTGGAAGGAAAGAGCTGTCAGGATGGCTGAGCGGTCTAAGCCGCTGCGTTCGGGTCGCAGTCCCCACTGGAGGCGAGGGTTCGAATCCCAGAGATTCCCCCATAGGAATGAATGGTCGAAATGCCCAATTGAAATGAATGGCGGGCTACCAGGTGTCAAAGTCCCCCATTGAACCTTGGAAGGAAAGAGCTGTCAGGATGGCCGAGCGGTCTAAGTCGCTGCGTTCGGGTCGCAGTCCCCACTGGAGGCGAGGGTTCGAATCCCAGAGATTCCCCCATAGGAATGAATGGTCGAAATGCCCCATTGAAATGAATGGCGGGATACCAGGTGTCAAAGTCCCCCATTGAACCTTGGAAGGAAAGAGCTGTCAGGATGGCCGAGCGGTCTAAGTCGCTGCGCTCGGGTCGCAGTCCCCACTGGAGGCGCGGGTTCGAATCCCAGAGATTCCCCCATAGGAATGAATGGTCCAAATGCCCCATTGAAATGAATGGCGGGCTACCAGGTGTCAAAGTCCCCCAATGAACCTGGGAAGGAAAGAGCTGTCAGGATGCCCGAGAGGTCTAAGTCGCTGCGCTCGGGTCGCAGTCCCCACTGGAGGTGCGGGTTCGAATCCCAGAGTTTCCCCCATAGGAATGAATGGTCGAAATGCCCAATTGAAATGAATGGCGGGATACCAGGTGTCAAAGTCCCCCATTGAACCTTGGAAGGAAAGAGCTGTCAGGATGGCCGAGCGGTCTAAGTCGCTGCGCTCGGGTCGCAGTCCCCACTGGAGGCGTGGGTTCGAATCCCAGCGATTCCCCCATAGGAATGAATGGTCGAAATGCCCAATTGAAATGAATGGCGGGCTACCAGGTGTCAAAGTCCCCCATTGAACCTTGGAAGGAAAGAGCTGTCAGGATGGCCGAGCGGTCTAAGTCGCTGCGCTCGGGTCGCAGTCCCCACTGGAGGCGTGGGTTCGAATCCCAGAGATTCCCCCATAGGAATGAATGGTCGAAATGCCCAATTGAAATGAATGGCGGGCTACCAGGTGTCAAAGTCCCCCAATGAACCTGGGAAGGAAAGAGCTGTCAGGATGGCCGAGCGGTCTAAGTCGCTGCGCTCGGGTCGCAGTCCCCACTGGAGGCGCGGGTTCGAATCCCAGAGATTCCCCCATAGGAATGAATGGCGGGCTACCAGGTGTCAAAGTCCCCCATTGAACCTTTGAAGGAAAGAGCTGTCAGGATGGCCGAGCGGTCTAAGTCGCTGCGCTCGGGTCGCAGTCCCCACTGGAGGCGCGGGTTCGAATCCCAGAGATTCCCCCATAGGATAGAATGGTCGAAATGCCCCAATGAAATGAATGGCGGGCTACCAGGTGTCAAAGTCCCCCATTGAACATTGGAAGGAAAGAGCTGTCAGGATGGCTGAGCGGTCTAAGTCGCTGCGTTCGGGTCGCAGTCCCCACTGGAGGCGAGGGTTCGAATCCCAGAGATTCCCCCATAGGAATGAATGGTCGAAATGCCCCATTGAAATGAATGGCGGGCTACCAGGTGTCAAAGTTCCCCAATGAACCTGGGAAGGAAAGAGCTGTCAGGATGGCCGAGCGGTCTAAGTCGCTGCACTCGGGTCGCAGTCCCCACTGGAGGCGCGGGTTCGAATCCCAGAGATTCCCCCATAGGAATGAATGGTCGAAATGCCCCATTGAAATGAATGGCGGGATACCAGGTGTCAAAGTCCCCCATTGAACCTTGGAAGGAAAGAGCTGTCAGGATGGCCGAGCGGTCTAAGTCGCTGCGCTCGGGTCGCAGTCCCCACTGGAGGCGTGGGTTCGAATCCCAGAGATTCCCCCAGAGGAATGAATGGTCGAAATGCCCAATTGAAATGAATGGCGGGCTACCAGGTGTCAAAGTCCCCCAATGAACCTGGGAAGGAAAGAGCTGTCAGGATGGCTGAGCGGTCTAAGTCGCTGCGCTCGGGTCGCAGTCCCCACTGGAGGCGAGGGTTCGAATCCCAGAGATTCCCCCATAGGAATGAATGGTCGAAATGCCCCATTGAAATGAATGGCGGGATACCAGGTGTCAAAGTCCCCCAATGAACCTGGGAAGGAAAGAGCTGTCAGGATGGCTGAGCGGTCTAAGTCGCTGCGTTCGGGTCGCAGTCCCCACTGGAGGCGTGGGTTCGAATCCCAGAGATTCCCCCATAGGAATGAATGGTCGAAATGCCCAATTGAAATGAATGGCGGGCTACCAGGTGTCAAAGTCCCCCAATGAACCTGGGAAGGAAAGAGCTGTCAGGATGGCCGAGCGGTCTAAGTCGCTGCGCTCGGGTCACAGTCCCCACTGGAGGCGCGGGTTCGAATCCCAGAGATTCCCCCATAGGAATGAATGGCGGGCTACCAGGTGTCAAAGTCCCCCATTGAACCTTTGAAGGAAAGAGCTGTCAGGATGGCCGAGCGGTCTAAGTCGCTGCGTTCGGGTCGCAGTCCCCACTGGAGGCGTGGGTTCGAATCCCAGAGATTCCCCCATAGGATAGAATGGTCGAAATGCCCCATTGAAATGAATGGCGGGCTACCAGGTGTCAAAGTCCCCCATTGGACATTGGAAGGAAAGAGCTGTCAGGATGGCTGAGCGGTCTAAGTCGCTATGTTCGGGTCAAAGTCCCCACTGGAGGCGTGGGTTCGAATCCCAGAGATTCCCCCATTGGAATGAATGGTCGAATGGCGGGCTACCAGGTGTCAAAGTCCCCAAATGAACCTGGGAAGGAAAGAGCTGTCAGGATGGCCGAGCGGTCTAAGTCGCTGCGTTCGGGTCGCAGTCCCCACTGGAGGCGTGGGTTCGAATCCAAGAGATTCCCCCATTGGAATGAATGGTCAAAATGCCCCATTGAAATGAATGGCGGGCTACCAGGTGTCAAAGTCCCCCAATGAACCTGGGAAGGAAAGAGCTGTCAGGATGGCTGAGCGGTCTAAGTCGCTGCGTTTGGGTCGCAGTCCCCACTGGAGGCGTGGGTTCGAATCCCAGAGATTCCCCCATAGGAATGAATGGTCGAAATGCCCCATTGAAATGAATGGCGGGCTACCAGGTGTCAAAGTCCCCCAATGGACATTGGAAGGAAAGACCTGTCAGAATGGCCAAGCGGTCTAAGTCGCTGCGCTCGGGTCGCAGTCCCCACTGGAGGCGCGGGTTCGAATCCCAGAGATTCCCCCATAGGAATGAATGGTCGAAATGCCCCATTGAAATGAATGGCGGGCTACCAGGTGTCAAAGTCCCCCATTGAACCTTTGAAGGAAAGAGCTGTCAGGATGGCCGAGCGGTCTAAGTCGCTGCGCTCGGGTCGCAGTCCCCACTGGAGGCGCGGGTTCGAATCCCAGAGATTCCCCCATAGGATAGAATGGTCGAAATGCCCCATTGAAATGAATGGCGGGCTACCAGGTGTCAAAGTCCCCCAATGGACATTGGAAGGAAAGAGCTGTCAGAATGGCCAAGCGGTCTAAGTCGCTGCGCTCGGGTCGCAGTCCCCACTGGAGGCGCGGGTTCGAATCCCAGAGATTCCCCCATAGGAATGAATGGTCGAAATGCCCCATTGAAATGAATGGCGGGCTACCAGGTGTCAAAGTCCCCCATTGGAAATTGGAAGGAAAGAGCTGTCAGGATGGCTGAGCGGTCTAAGTCGCTGTGTTCGGGTCGCAGTCCCCACTGGAGGCGTGGGTTCGAATCCCAGAGATTCCCCCATTGGAATGAATGGTCGAATGGCGGGCTACCAGGTGTCAAAGTCCCCCAATGAACCTGGGAAGGAAAGAGCTGTCAGGAGGGCCGAGCGGTCTAAGTCGCTGCGTTCGGGTCGCAGTCCCCACTGGAGGCGTGGGTTCAAATCCCAGAGATTCCGCAATAGGAATGAATGGTCGAAATGCCCCATTGAAATGAATGGCGGGCTACCAGGTGTCAAAGTCCCCCAATGGACATTGGAAGGAAAGAGCTGTCAGAATGGCCAAGCGGTCTAAGTCGCTGCGCTCGGGTCGCAGTCCCCACTGGAGGCGCGGGTTCGAATCCCAGAGATTCCCCCATAGGAATGAATGGTCGAAATGCCCCATTGAAATGAATGGCGGGCTACCAGGTGTCAAAGTCCCCCAATGAACCTGGGAAGGAAAGAGCTGTCAGGATGGCTGAGCGGTCTAAGTCGCTGCGTTCGGGTCGCAGTCCCCACTGGAGGCGAGGGTTCGAATCCCAGAGATTCCCCCATAGGAATGAATGGTCGAAATGCCCCATTGAAATGAATGGCGGGCTACCAGGTGTCAAAGTCCCCCATTGAACATTGGAAGGAAAGAGCTGTCAGGATGGCTGAGCGGTCTAAGCCGCTGCGTTCGGGTCGCAGTCCCCACTGGAGGCGAGGGTTCGAATCCCAGAGATTCCCCCATAGGAATGAATGGTCGAAATGCCCAATTGAAATGAATGGCGGGCTACCAGGTGTCAAAGTCCCCCATTGAACCTTGGAAGGAAAGAGCTGTCAGGATGGCCGAGCGGTCTAAGTCGCTGCGTTCGGGTCGCAGTCCCCACTGGAGGCGAGGGTTCGAATCCCAGAGATTCCCCCATAGGAATGAATGGTCGAAATGCCCCATTGAAATGAATGGCGGGATACCAGGTGTCAAAGTCCCCCATTGAACCTTGGAAGGAAAGAGCTGTCAGGATGGCCGAGCGGTCTAAGTCGCTGCGCTCGGGTCGCAGTCCCCACTGGAGGCGCGGGTTCGAATCCCAGAGATTCCCCCATAGGAATGAATGGTCCAAATGCCCCATTGAAATGAATGGCGGGCTACCAGGTGTCAAAGTCCCCCAATGAACCTGGGAAGGAAAGAGCTGTCAGGATGCCCGAGAGGTCTAAGTCGCTGCGCTCGGGTCGCAGTCCCCACTGGAGGTGCGGGTTCGAATCCCAGAGTTTCCCCCATAGGAATGAATGGTCGAAATGCCCAATTGAAATGAATGGCGGGATACCAGGTGTCAAAGTCCCCCATTGAACCTTGGAAGGAAAGAGCTGTCAGGATGGCCGAGCGGTCTAAGTCGCTGCGCTCGGGTCGCAGTCCCCACTGGAGGCGTGGGTTCGAATCCCAGCGATTCCCCCATAGGAATGAATGGTCGAAATGCCCAATTGAAATGAATGGCGGGCTACCAGGTGTCAAAGTCCCCCATTGAACCTTGGAAGGAAAGAGCTGTCAGGATGGCCGAGCGGTCTAAGTCGCTGCGCTCGGGTCGCAGTCCCCACTGGAGGCGTGGGTTCGAATCCCAGAGATTCCCCCATAGGAATGAATGGTCGAAATGCCCAATTGAAATGAATGGCGGGCTACCAGGTGTCAAAGTCCCCCAATGAACCTGGGAAGGAAAGAGCTGTCAGGATGGCCGAGCGGTCTAAGTCGCTGCGCTCGGGTCGCAGTCCCCACTGGAGGCGCGGGTTCGAATCCCAGAGATTCCCCCATAGGAATGAATGGCGGGCTACCAGGTGTCAAAGTCCCCCATTGAACCTTTGAAGGAAAGAGCTGTCAGGATGGCCGAGCGGTCTAAGTCGCTGCGCTCGGGTCGCAGTCCCCACTGGAGGCGCGGGTTCGAATCCCAGAGATTCCCCCATAGGATAGAATGGTCGAAATGCCCCAATGAAATGAATGGCGGGCTACCAGGTGTCAAAGTCCCCCATTGAACATTGGAAGGAAAGAGCTGTCAGGATGGCTGAGCGGTCTAAGTCGCTGCGTTCGGGTCGCAGTCCCCACTGGAGGCGAGGGTTCGAATCCCAGAGATTCCCCCATAGGAATGAATGGTCGAAATGCCCCATTGAAATGAATGGCGGGCTACCAGGTGTCAAAGTTCCCCAATGAACCTGGGAAGGAAAGAGCTGTCAGGATGGCCGAGCGGTCTAAGTCGCTGCACTCGGGTCGCAGTCCCCACTGGAGGCGCGGGTTCGAATCCCAGAGATTCCCCCATAGGAATGAATGGTCGAAATGCCCCATTGAAATGAATGGCGGGATACCAGGTGTCAAAGTCCCCCATTGAACCTTGGAAGGAAAGAGCTGTCAGGATGGCCGAGCGGTCTAAGTCGCTGCGCTCGGGTCGCAGTCCCCACTGGAGGCGTGGGTTCGAATCCCAGAGATTCCCCCAGAGGAATGAATGGTCGAAATGCCCAATTGAAATGAATGGCGGGCTACCAGGTGTCAAAGTCCCCCAATGAACCTGGGAAGGAAAGAGCTGTCAGGATGGCTGAGCGGTCTAAGTCGCTGCGCTCGGGTCGCAGTCCCCACTGGAGGCGAGGGTTCGAATCCCAGAGATTCCCCCATAGGAATGAATGGTCGAAATGCCCCATTGAAATGAATGGCGGGATACCAGGTGTCAAAGTCCCCCAATGAACCTGGGAAGGAAAGAGCTGTCAGGATGGCTGAGCGGTCTAAGTCGCTGCGTTCGGGTCGCAGTCCCCACTGGAGGCGTGGGTTCGAATCCCAGAGATTCCCCCATAGGAATGAATGGTCGAAATGCCCAATTGAAATGAATGGCGGGCTACCAGGTGTCAAAGTCCCCCAATGAACCTGGGAAGGAAAGAGCTGTCAGGATGGCCGAGCGGTCTAAGTCGCTGCGCTCGGGTCACAGTCCCCACTGGAGGCGCGGGTTCGAATCCCAGAGATTCCCCCATAGGAATGAATGGCGGGCTACCAGGTGTCAAAGTCCCCCATTGAACCTTTGAAGGAAAGAGCTGTCAGGATGGCCGAGCGGTCTAAGTCGCTGCGCTCGGGTCGCAGTCCCCACTGGAGGCGCGGGTTCGAATCCCAGAGATTCCCCCATAGGATAGAATGGTCGAAATGCCCCATTGAAATGAATGGCGGGCTACCAGGTGTCAAAGTCCCCCATTGAACATTGGAAGGAAAGAGCTGTCAGGATGGCTGAGCGGTCTAAGTCGCTGCGTTCGGGTCGCAGTCCCCACTGGAGGCGAGGGTTCGAATCCCAGAGATTCCCCCATAGGAATGAATGGTCGAAATGCCCCATTGAAATGAATGGCGGGCTACCAGGTGTCAAAGTCCCCCAATGAACCTGGGAAGGAAAGAGCTGTCAGGATGGCCGAGCGGTCTAAGTCGCTGCACTCGGGTCGCAGTCCCCACTGGAGGCGCGGGTTCGAATCCCAGAGATTCCCCCATAGGAATGAATGGTCGAAATGCCCCATTGAAATGAATGGCGGGATACCAGGTGTCAAAGTCCCCCATTGAACCTTGGAAGGAAAGAGCTGTCAGGATGGCCGAGCGGTCTAAGTCGCTGCGCTCGGGTCGCAGTCCCCACTGGAGGCGTGGGTTCGAATCCCAGAGATTCCCCCAGAGGAATGAATGGTCGAAATGCCCAATTGAAATGAATGGCGGGCTACCAGGTGTCAAAGTCCCCCAATGAACCTGGGAAGGAAAGAGCTGTCAGGATGGCTGAGCGGTCTAAGTCGCTGCGTTCGGGTCGCAGTCCCCACTGGAGGCGAGGGTTCGAATCCCAGAGATTCCCCCATAGGAATGAATGGTCGAAATGCCCCATTGAAATGAATGGCGGGATACCAGGTGTCAAAGTCCCCCAATGAACCTGGGAAGGAAAGAGCTGTCAGGATGGCTGAGCGGTCTAAGTCGCTGCGTTCGGGTCGCAGTCCCCACTGGAGGCGTGGGTTCGAATCCCAGAGATTCCCCCATAGGAATGAATGGTCGAAATGCCCCATTGAAATAAATGGCGGGCTACCAGGTGTCAAAGTCCCCCATTGAACATTGGAAGGAAAGAGCTGTCAGGATGGCTGAGCGGTCTAAGCCGCTGCGTTCGGGTCGCAGTCCCCACTGGAGGCGAGGGTTCGAATCCCAGAGATTCCCCCATAGGAATGAATGGTCGAAATGCCCAATTGAAATGAATGGCGGGCTACCAGGTGTCAAAGTCCCCCAATGAACCTGGGAAGGAAAGAGCTGTCAGGATGGCCGAGCGGTCTAAGTCGCTGCGCTCGGGTCGCAGTCCCCACTGGAGGCGCGGGTTCGAATCCCAGAGATTCCCCCATAGGAATGAATGGCGGGCTACCAGGTGTCAAAGTCCCCCATTGAACCTTTGAAGGAAAGAGCTGTCAGGATGGCCGAGCGGTCTAAGTCGCTGCGCTCGGGTCGCAGTCCCCACTGGAGGCGCGGGTTCGAATCCCAGAGATTCCCCCATAGGATAGAATGGTCGAAATGCCCCAATGAAATGAATGGCGGGCTACCAGGTGTCAAAGTCCCCCATTGAACATTGGAAGGAAAGAGCTGTCAGGATGGCTGAGCGGTCTAAGTCGCTGCGTTCGGGTCGCAGTCCCCACTGGAGGCGAGGGTTCGAATCCCAGAGATTCCCCCATAGGAATGAATGGTCGAAATGCCCCATTGAAATGAATGGCGGGCTACCAGGTGTCAAAGTCCCCCAATGAACCTGGGAAGGAAAGAGCTGTCAGGATGGCCGAGCGGTCTAAGTCGCTGCACTCGGGTCGCAGTCCCCACTGGAGGCGCGGGTTCGAATCCCAGAGATTCCCCCATAGGAATGAATGGTCGAAATGCCCCATTGAAATGAATGGCGGGATACCAGGTGTCAAAGTCCCCCATTGAACCTTGGAAGGAAAGAGCTGTCAGGATGGCCGAGCGGTCTAAGTCGCTGCGCTCGGGTCGCAGTCCCCACTGGAGGCGTGGGTTCGAATCCCAGAGATTCCCCCAGAGGAATGAATGGTCGAAATGCCCAATTGAAATGAATGGCGGGCTACCAGGTGTCAAAGTCCCCCAATGAACCTGGGAAGGAAAGAGCTGTCAGGATGGCTGAGCGGTCTAAGTCGCTGCGCTCGGGTCGCAGTCCCCACTGGAGGCGAGGGTTCGAATCCCAGAGATTCCCCCATAGGAATGAATGGTCGAAATGCCCCATTGAAATGAATGGCGGGATACCAGGTGTCAAAGTCCCCCAATGAACCTGGGAAGGAAAGAGCTGTCAGGATGGCTGAGCGGTCTAAGTCGCTGCGTTCGGGTCGCAGTCCCCACTGGAGGCGTGGGTTCGAATCCCAGAGATTCCCCCATAGGAATGAATGGTCGAAATGCCCCATTGAAATGAATGGCGGGCTACCAGGTGTCAAAGTCCCCCATTGAACATTGGAAGGAAAGAGCTGTCAGGATGGCTGAGCGGTCTAAGCCGCTGCGTTCGGGTCGCAGTCCCCACTGGAGGCGAGGGTTCGAATCCCAGAGATTCCCCCATAGGAATGAATGGTCGAAATGCCCAATTGAAATGAATGGCGGGCTACCAGGTGTCAAAGTCCCCTATTGAAACTTGGAAGGAAAGAGCTGTCAGGATGGCCGAGCGGTCTAAGTCGCTGCGTTCGGGTCGCAGTCCCCACTGGAGGCGAGGGTTCGAATCCCAGAGATTCCCCCATAGGAATGAATGGTCGAAATGCCCCATTGAAATGAATGGCGGGATACCAGGTGTCAAAGTCCCCCATTGAACCTTGGAAGGAAAGAGCTGTCAAGATGGCCGAGCGGTCTAAGTCGCTGCGCTCGGGTTGCAGTCCCCACTGGAGGCCCGGGTTCGAATCCCAGAGATTCCCCCATAGGAATGAATGGTCCAAATGCCCCATTGAAATGAATGGCGGGATACCAGGTGTCAAAGTCCCCCATTGAACCTTGGAAGGAAAGAGCTGTCAGGATGGCCGAGCGGTCTAAGTCGCTGCGCTCGGGTCGCAGTCCCCACTGGAGGCGTGGGTTCGAATCCCAGAGATTCCCCCATAGGAATGAATGGTCGAAATGCCCAATTGAAATGAATGGCGGGCTACCAGGTGTCAAAGTCCCCCAATGAACCTGGGAAGGAAAGAGCTGTCAGGATGGCCGAGCGGTCTAAGTCGCTGCGCTCGGGTCGCAGTCCCCACTGGAGGCGCGGGTTCGAATCCCCGAGATTCCCCCATAGGAATGAATGGTCGAAATGCCCAATTGAAATGAATGGCGGGCTACCAGGTGTCAAAGACCCCATTGAACCTTGGAAGGAAAGAGCTGTCAGGATGGCCGAGCGGTCTAAGTCGCTGCGCTCGGGTCGCAGTCCCCACTGGAGGCGCGGGTTCGAATCCCAGAGATTCCCCCATAGGAATGAATGGTCGAAATGCCCCATTGAAATGAATGGCGGGCTACCAGGTGTCAAAGTCCCCCATTGAACATTGGAAGGAAAGAGCTGTCAGGATGGCTGAGCGGTCTAAGTCGCTGCGTTCGGGTCGCAGTCCCCACTGGAGGCGAGGGTTCGAATCCCAGAGATTCCCCCATAGGAATGAATGGTCGAAATGCCCCATTGAAATGAATGGCGGGCTACCAGGTGTCAAAGTCCCCCAATGAACCTGGGAAGGAAAGAGCTGTCAGGATGGCCGAGCGGTCTAAGTCGCTGCGCTCGGGTCGCAGTCCCCACTGGAGGCGCGGGTTCGAATCCCAGAGATTCCCCCATAGGAATGAATGGTCGAAATGCCCCATTGAAATGAATGGCGGGATACCAGGTGTCAAAGTCCCCCATTGAACCTTGGAAGGAAAGAGCTGTCAGGATGGCCGAGCGGTCTAAGTCGCTGCGCTCGGGTCGCAGTCCCCACTGGAGGCGTGGGTTCGAATCCCAGAGATTCCCCCATAGGAATGAATGGTCGAAATGCCCAATTGAAATGAATGAGGGGCTACCAGGTGTCAAAGTCCCCCAATGAACCTGGGAAGGAAAATGGCTGAGCGGTCTAAGTCGCTGCGTTCGGGTCGCAGTCCCCACTGGAGGCGTGGGTTCGAATCCCAGAGATTCCCCCATAGGAATGAATGGTCGAAATGCCCCATTGAAATGAATGGCGGGCTACCAGGTGTCAAAGTCCCCCAATGGACATTGGAAGGAAAGACCTGTCAGAATGGCCAAGCGGTCTAAGTCGCTGCGCTCGGGTCGCAGTCCCCACTGGAGGCGCGGGTTCGAATCCCAGAGATTCCCCCATAGGAATGAATGGTCGAAATGCCCCATTGAAATGAATGGCGGGCTACCAGGTGTCAAAGTCCCCCATTGAACCTGGGAAGGAAAGAGCTGTCAGGATGGCCGAGCGGTCTAAGTCGCTGCGTTTGGGTCGCAGTCCCCACTGGAGGCAAGGGTTCGAATCCCAGAGATTCCCCCATAGGAATGAATGGTCGAAATGCCCCATTGAAATGAATGGCGGGCTACCAGGTGTCAAAGTCCCCCAATGGACATTGGAAGGAAAGAGCTGTCAGAATGGCCAAGCGGTCTAAGTCGCTGCGCTCGGGTCGCAGTCCCCACTGGAGGCGCGGGTTCGAATCCCAGAGATTCCCCCATAGGAATGAATGGTCGAAATGCCCCATTGAAATGAATGGCGGGCTACCAGGTGTCAAAGTCCCCCATTGGAAATTGGAGGGAAAGAGCTGTCAGGATGGCTGAGCGGTCTAAGTCGCTGTGTTCGGGTCGCAGTCCCCACTGGAGGCGTGGGTTCGAATCCCAGAGATTCCCCCATTGGAATGAATGGTCGAATGGCGGGCTACCAGGTGTCAAAGTCCCCCAATGAACCTGGGAAGGAAAGAGCTGTCAGGAGGGCCGAGCGGTCTAAGTCGCTGCGTTCGGGTCGCAGTCCCCACTGGAGGCGTGGGTTCGAATCCCAGAGATTCCCCCATAGGAATGAATGGTCGAAATGCCCCATTCAAATGAATGGCGGGCTACCAGGTGTCAAAGTCCCCCAATGAACCTGGGAAGGAAAGAGCTGTCAGGATGGCTGAGCGGTCTAAGTCGCTGCGTTCGGGTCGCAGTCCCCACTGGAGGCGTGGGTTCGAATCCCAGAGATTCCCCCATAGGAATGAATGGTCGAAATGCCCCATTGAAATGAATGGCGGGCTACCAGGTGTCAAAGTCCCCCATTGAACATTGGAAGGAAAGAGCTGTCAGGATGGCTGAGCGGTCTAAGCCGCTGCGTTCGGGTCGCAGTCCCCATTGGAGGCGAGGGTTCGAATCCCAGAGATTCCCCCATAGGAATGAATGGTCGAAATGCCCAATTGAAATGAATGGCGGGCTACCAGGTGTCAAAGTCCCCCAATGAACCTGGGAAGGAAAGAGCTGTCAGGATGGCCGAGCGGTCTAAGTCGCTGCGCTCGGGTCGCAGTCCCCACTGGAGGCGCGGGTTCGAATCCCAGAGATTCCCCCATAGGAATGAATGGCGGGCTACCAGGTGTCAAAGTCCCCCATTGAACCTTTGAAGGAAAGAGCTGTCAGGATGGCCGAGCGGTCTAAGTCGCTGCGCTCGGGTCGCAGTCCCCACTGGAGGCGCGGGTTCGAATCCCAGAGATTCCCCCATAGGATAGAATGGTCGAAATGCCCCAATGAAATGAATGGCGGGCTACCAGGTGTCAAAGTCCCCCATTGAACATTGGAAGGAAAGAGCTGTCAGGATGGCTGAGCGGTCTAAGTCGCTGCGTTCGGGTCGCAGTCCCCACTGGAGGCGAGGGTTCGAATCCCAGAGATTCCCCCATAGGAATGAATGGTCGAAATGCCCCATTGAAATGAATGGCGGGCTACCAGGTGTCAAAGTCCCCCAATGAACCTGGGAAGGAAAGAGCTGTCAGGATGGCCGAGCGGTCTAAGTCGCTGCACTCGGGTCGCAGTCCCCATTGGAGGCGCGGGTTCGAATCCCAGAGATTCCCCCATAGGAATGAATGGTCGAAATGCCCCATTGAAATGAATGGCGGGATACCAGGTGTCAAAGTCCCCCATTGAACCTTGGAAGGAAAGAGCTGTCAGGATGGCCGAGCGGTCTAAGTCGCTGCGCTCGGGTCGCAGTCCCCACTGGAGGCGTGGGTTCGAATCCCAGAGATTCCCCCAGAGGAATGAATGGTCGAAATGCCCAATTGAAATGAATGGCGGGCTACCAGGTGTCAAAGTCCCCCAATGAACCTGGGAAGGAAAGAGCTGTCAGGATGGCTGAGCGGTCTAAGTCGCTGCGCTCGGGTCGCAGTCCCCACTGGAGGCGAGGGTTCGAATCCCAGAGATTCCCCCATAGGAATGAATGGTCGAAATGCCCCATTGAAATGAATGGCGGGATACCAGGTGTCAAAGTCCCCCAATGAACCTGGGAAGGAAAGAGCTGTCAGGATGGCTGAGCGGTCTAAGTCGCTGCGTTCGGGTCGCAGTCCCCACTGGAGGCGTGGGTTCGAATCCCAGAGATTCCCCCATAGGAATGAATGGTCGAAATGCCCCATTGAAATGAATGGCGGGCTACCAGGTGTCAAAGTCCCCCATTGAACATTGGAAGGAAAGAGCTGTCAGGATGGCTGAGCGGTCTAAGCCGCTGCGTTCGGGTCGCAGTCCCCACTGGAGGCGAGGGTTCGAATCCCAGAGATTCCCCCATAGGAATGAATGGTCGAAATGCCCAATTGAAATGAATGGCGGGCTACCAGGTGTCAAAGTCCCCCATTGAAACTTGGAAGGAAAGAGCTGTCAGGATGGCCGAGCGGTCTAAGTCGCTGCGTTCGGGTCGCAGTCCCCACTGGAGGCGAGGGTTCGAATCCCAGAGATTCCCCCATAGAAATGAATGGTCGAAATGCCCCATTGAAATGAATGGCGGGCTACCAGGTGTCAAAGTCCCCCAATGAACCTGGGAAGGAAAGAGCTGTCAGGATGGCCGAGCGGTCTAAGTCGCTGCGCTCGGGTCGCAGTCCCCACTGGAGGCGCGGGTTCGAATCCCCGAGATTCCCCCATAGGAATGAATGGTCGAAATGCCCAATTGAAATGAATGGCGGGCTACCAGGTGTCAAAGACCCCATTGAACCTTGGAAGGAAAGAGCTGTCAGGATGGCCGAGCGGTCTAAGTCGCTGCGCTCGGGTCGCAGTCCCCACTGGAGGCGCGGGTTCGAATCCCAGAGATTCCCCCATAGGAATGAATGGTCGAAATGCCCCATTGAAATGAATGGCGGGCTACCAGGTGTCAAAGTCCCCCATTGAACATTGGAAGGAAAGAGCTGTCAGGATGGCTGAGCGGTCTAAGTCGCTGCGTTCGGGTCGCAGTCCCCACTGGAGGCGAGGGTTCGAATCCCAGAGATTCCCCCATAGGAATGAATGGTCGAAATGCCCCATTGAAATGAATGGCGGGCTACCAGGTGTCAAAGTCCCCCAATGAACCTGGGAAGGAAAGAGCTGTCAGGATGGCCTAGCGGTCTAAGTCGCTGCGCTCGGGTCGCAGTCCCCACTGGAGGCGCGGGTTCGAATCCCAGAGATTCCCCCATAGGAATGAATGGTCGAAATGCCCCATTGAAATGAATGGCGGGATACCAGGTGTCAAAGTCCCCCATTGAACCTTGGAAGGAAAGAGCTGTCAGGATGGCCGAGCGGTCTAAGTCGCTGCGCTCGGGTCGCAGTCCCCACTGGAGGCGTGGGTTCGAATCCCAGAGATTCCCCCATAGGAATGAATGGTCGAAATGCCCAATTGAAATGAATGGCGGGCTACCAGGTGTCAAAGTCCCCCAATGAACCTGGGAAGGAAAATGGCTGAGCGGTCTAAGTCGCTGCGTTCGGGTCGCAGTCCCCACTGGAGGCGTGGGTTCGAATCCCAGAGATTCCCCCATAGGAATGAATGGTCGAAATGCCCCATTGAAATGAATGGCGGGCTACCAGGTGTCAAAGTCCCCCAATGGACATTGGAAGGAAAGACCTGTCAGAATGGCCAAGCGGTCTAAGTCGCTGCGCTCGGGTCGCAGTCCCCACTGGAGGCGCGGGTTCGAATCCCAGAGATTCCCCCATAGGAATGAATGGTCGAAATGCCCCATTGAAATGAATGGCGGGCTACCAGGTGTCAAAGTCCCCCATTGAACCTGGGAAGGAAAGAGCTGTCAGGATGGCCGAGCGGTCTAAGTCGCTGCGTTTGGGTCGCAGTCCCCACTGGAGGCAAGGGTTCGAATCCCAGAGATTCCCCCATAGGAATGAATGGTCGAAATGCCCCATTGAAATGAATGGCGGGCTACCAGGTGTCAAAGTCCCCCAATGGACATTGGAAGGAAAGAGCTGTCAGAATGGCCAAGCGGTCTAAGTCGCTGCGCTCGGGTCGCAGTCCCCACTGGAGGCGCGGGTTCGAATCCCAGAGATTCCCCCATAGGAATGAATGGTCGAAATGCCCCATTGAAATGAATGGCGGGCTACCAGGTGTCAAAGTCCCCCATTGGAAATTGGAGGGAAAGAGCTGTCAGGATGGCTGAGCGGTCTAAGTCGCTGTGTTCGGGTCGCAGTCCCCACTGGAGGCGTGGGTTCGAATCCCAGAGATTCCCCCATTGGAATGAATGGTCGAATGGCGGGCTACCAGGTGTCAAAGTCCCCCAATGAACCTGGGAAGGAAAGAGCTGTCAGGAGGGCCGAGCGGTCTAAGTCGCTGCGTTCGGGTCGCAGTCCCCACTGGAGGCGTGGGTTCGAATCCCAGAGATTCCCCCATAGGAATGAATGGTCGAAATGCCCCATTCAAATGAATGGCGGGCTACCAGGTGTCAAAGTCCCCCAATGAACCTGGGAAGGAAAGAGCTGTCAGGATGGCTGAGCGGTCTAAGTCGCTGCGTTCGGGTCGCAGTCCCCACTGGAGGCGTGGGTTCGAATCCCAGAGATTCCCCCATAGGAATGAATGGTCGAAATGCCCCATTGAAATGAATGGCGGGCTACCAGGTGTCAAAGTCCCCCATTGAACATTGGAAGGAAAGAGCTGTCAGGATGGCTGAGCGGTCTAAGCCGCTGCGTTCGGGTCGCAGTCCCCATTGGAGGCGAGGGTTCGAATCCCAGAGATTCCCCCATAGGAATGAATGGTCGAAATGCCCAATTGAAATGAATGGCGGGCTACCAGGTGTCAAAGTCCCCCAATGAACCTGGGAAGGAAAGAGCTGTCAGGATGGCCGAGCGGTCTAAGTCGCTGCGCTCGGGTCGCAGTCCCCACTGGAGGCGCGGGTTCGAATCCCAGAGATTCCCCCATAGGAATGAATGGCGGGCTACCAGGTGTCAAAGTCCCCCATTGAACCTTTGAAGGAAAGAGCTGTCAGGATGGCCGAGCGGTCTAAGTCGCTGCGCTCGGGTCGCAGTCCCCACTGGAGGCGCGGGTTCGAATCCCAGAGATTCCCCCATAGGATAGAATGGTCGAAATGCCCCAATGAAATGAATGGCGGGCTACCAGGTGTCAAAGTCCCCCATTGAACATTGGAAGGAAAGAGCTGTCAGGATGGCTGAGCGGTCTAAGTCGCTGCGTTCGGGTCGCAGTCCCCACTGGAGGCGAGGGTTCGAATCCCAGAGATTCCCCCATAGGAATGAATGGTCGAAATGCCCCATTGAAATGAATGGCGGGCTACCAGGTGTCAAAGTCCCCCAATGAACCTGGGAAGGAAAGAGCTGTCAGGATGGCCGAGCGGTCTAAGTCGCTGCACTCGGGTCGCAGTCCCCATTGGAGGCGCGGGTTCGAATCCCAGAGATTCCCCCATAGGAATGAATGGTCGAAATGCCCCATTGAAATGAATGGCGGGATACCAGGTGTCAAAGTCCCCCATTGAACCTTGGAAGGAAAGAGCTGTCAGGATGGCCGAGCGGTCTAAGTCGCTGCGCTCGGGTCGCAGTCCCCACTGGAGGCGTGGGTTCGAATCCCAGAGATTCCCCCAGAGGAATGAATGGTCGAAATGCCCAATTGAAATGAATGGCGGGCTACCAGGTGTCAAAGTCCCCCAATGAACCTGGGAAGGAAAGAGCTGTCAGGATGGCTGAGCGGTCTAAGTCGCTGCGCTCGGGTCGCAGTCCCCACTGGAGGCGAGGGTTCGAATCCCAGAGATTCCCCCATAGGAATGAATGGTCGAAATGCCCCATTGAAATGAATGGCGGGATACCAGGTGTCAAAGTCCCCCAATGAACCTGGGAAGGAAAGAGCTGTCAGGATGGCTGAGCGGTCTAAGTCGCTGCGTTCGGGTCGCAGTCCCCACTGGAGGCGTGGGTTCGAATCCCAGAGATTCCCCCATAGGAATGAATGGTCGAAATGCCCCATTGAAATGAATGGCGGGCTACCAGGTGTCAAAGTCCCCCATTGAACATTGGAAGGAAAGAGCTGTCAGGATGGCTGAGCGGTCTAAGCCGCTGCGTTCGGGTCGCAGTCCCCACTGGAGGCGAGGGTTCGAATCCCAGAGATTCCCCCATAGGAATGAATGGTCGAAATGCCCAATTGAAATGAATGGCGGGCTACCAGGTGTCAAAGTCCCCCATTGAAACTTGGAAGGAAAGAGCTGTCAGGATGGCCGAGCGGTCTAAGTCGCTGCGTTCGGGTCGCAGTCCCCACTGGAGGCGAGGGTTCGAATCCCAGAGATTCCCCCATAGAAATGAATGGTCGAAATGCCCCATTGAAATGAATGGCGGGCTACCAGGTGTCAAAGTCCCCCAATGAACCTGGGAAGGAAAGAGCTGTCAGGATGGCCGAGCGGTCTAAGTCGCTGCGCTCGGGTCGCAGTCCCCACTGGAGGCGCGGGTTCGAATCCCCGAGATTCCCCCATAGGAATGAATGGTCGAAATGCCCAATTGAAATGAATGGCGGGCTACCAGGTGTCAAAGACCCCATTGAACCTTGGAAGGAAAGAGCTGTCAGGATGGCCGAGCGGTCTAAGTCGCTGCGCTCGGGTCGCAGTCCCCACTGGAGGCGCGGGTTCGAATCCCAGAGATTCCCCCATAGGAATGAATGGTCGAAATGCCCCATTGAAATGAATGGCGGGCTACCAGGTGTCAAAGTCCCCCATTGAACATTGGAAGGAAAGAGCTGTCAGGATGGCTGAGCGGTCTAAGTCGCTGCGTTCGGGTCGCAGTCCCCACTGGAGGCGAGGGTTCGAATCCCAGAGATTCCCCCATAGGAATGAATGGTCGAAATGCCCCATTGAAATGAATGGCGGGCTACCAGGTGTCAAAGTCCCCCAATGAACCTGGGAAGGAAAGAGCTGTCAGGATGGCCTAGCGGTCTAAGTCGCTGCGCTCGGGTCGCAGTCCCCACTGGAGGCGCGGGTTCGAATCCCAGAGATTCCCCCATAGGAATGAATGGTCGAAATGCCCCATTGAAATGAATGGCGGGATACCAGGTGTCAAAGTCCCCCATTGAACCTTGGAAGGAAAGAGCTGTCAGGATGGCCGAGCGGTCTAAGTCGCTGCGCTCGGGTCGCAGTCCCCACTGGAGGCGTGGGTTCGAATCCCAGAGATTCCCCCATAGGAATGAATGGTCGAAATGCCCAATTGAAATGAATGGCGGGCTACCAGGTGTCAAAGTCCCCCAATGAACCTGGGAAGGAAAATGGCTGAGCGGTCTAAGTCGCTGCGTTCGGGTCGCAGTCCCCACTGGAGGCGTGGGTTCGAATCCCAGAGATTCCCCCATAGGAATGAATGGTCGAAATGCCCCATTGAAATGAATGGCGGGCTACCAGGTGTCAAAGTCCCCCAATGGACATTGGAAGGAAAGACCTGTCAGAATGGCCAAGCGGTCTAAGTCGCTGCGCTCGGGTCGCAGTCCCCACTGGAGGCGCGGGTTCGAATCCCAGAGATTCCCCCATAGGAATGAATGGTCGAAATGCCCCATTGAAATGAATGGCGGGCTACCAGGTGTCAAAGTCCCCCATTGAACCTGGGAAGGAAAGAGCTGTCAGGATGGCCGAGCGGTCTAAGTCGCTGCGTTTGGGTCGCAGTCCCCACTGGAGGCAAGGGTTCGAATCCCAGAGATTCCCCCATAGGAATGAATGGTCGAAATGCCCCATTGAAATGAATGGCGGGCTACCAGGTGTCAAAGTCCCCCAATGGACATTGGAAGGAAAGAGCTGTCAGAATGGCCAAGCGGTCTAAGTCGCTGCGCTCGGGTCGCAGTCCCCACTGGAGGCGCGGGTTCGAATCCCAGAGATTCCCCCATAGGAATGAATGGTCGAAATGCCCCATTGAAATGAATGGCGGGCTACCAGGTGTCAAAGTCCCCCATTGGAAATTGGAGGGAAAGAGCTGTCAGGATGGCTGAGCGGTCTAAGTCGCTGTGTTCGGGTCGCAGTCCCCACTGGAGGCGTGGGTTCGAATCCCAGAGATTCCCCCATTGGAATGAATGGTCGAATGGCGGGCTACCAGGTGTCAAAGTCCCCCAATGAACCTGGGAAGGAAAGAGCTGTCAGGAGGGCCGAGCGGTCTAAGTCGCTGCGTTCGGGTCGCAGTCCCCACTGGAGGCGTGGGTTCGAATCCCAGAGATTCCCCCATAGGAATGAATGGTCGAAATGCCCCATTCAAATGAATGGCGGGCTACCAGGTGTCAAAGTCCCCCAATGAACCTGGGAAGGAAAGAGCTGTCAGGATGGCCGAGCGGTCTAAGTCGCTGCGTTCGGGTCGCAGTCCCCACTGGAGGCGTGGGTTCGAATCCCAGAGATTTCCCCATAGGAATGAATGGTCGAAATGCCCCATTGAAATGAATGGCGGGCTACCAGGTGTCAAAGTCCCCCATTGGAAATTGGAGGGAAAGAGCTGTCAGGATGGCTGAGCGGTCTAAGTCGCTGCGTTCGGGTCGCAGTCCCCACTGGAGGCGTGGGTTCGAATCCCAGAGATTTCCCCATAGGAATGAATGGTCGAAATGCCCCATTGAAATGAATGGCGGGCTACCAGGTGTCAAAGTCCCCCATTGAACATTGGAAGGAAAGAGCTGTCAGGATGGCTGAGCGGTCTAAGCCGCTGCGTTCGGGTCGCAGTCCCCATTGGAGGCGAGGGTTCGAATCCCAGAGATTCCCCCATAGGAATGAATGGTCGAAATGCCCAATTGAAATGAATGGCGGGCTACCAGGTGTCAAAGTCCCCCAATGAACCTGGGAAGGAAAGAGCTGTCAGGATGGCCGAGCGGTCTAAGTCGCTGCGCTCGGGTCGCAGTCCCCACTGGAGGCGCGGGTTCGAATCCCAGAGATTCCCCCATAGGAATGAATGGCGGGCTACCAGGTGTCAAAGTCCCCCATTGAACCTTTGAAGGAAAGAGCTGTCAGGATGGCCGAGCGGTCTAAGTCGCTGCGCTCGGGTCGCAGTCCCCACTGGAGGCGCGGGTTCGAATCCCAGAGATTCCCCCATAGGATAGAATGGTCGAAATGCCCCAATGAAATGAATGGCGGGCTACCAGGTGTCAAAGTCCCCCATTGAACATTGGAAGGAAAGAGCTGTCAGGATGGCTGAGCGGTCTAAGTCGCTGCGTTCGGGTCGCAGTCCCCACTGGAGGCGAGGGTTCGAATCCCAGAGATTCCCCCATAGGAATGAATGGTCGAAATGCCCCATTGAAATGAATGGCGGGCTACCAGGTGTCAAAGTCCCCCAATGAACCTGGGAAGGAAAGAGCTGTCAGGATGGCCGAGCGGTCTAAGTCGCTGCACTCGGGTCGCAGTCCCCATTGGAGGCGCGGGTTCGAATCCCAGAGATTCCCCCATAGGAATGAATGGTCGAAATGCCCCATTGAAATGAATGGCGGGATACCAGGTGTCAAAGTCCCCCATTGAACCTTGGAAGGAAAGAGCTGTCAGGATGGCCGAGCGGTCTAAGTCGCTGCGCTCGGGTCGCAGTCCCCACTGGAGGCGTGGGTTCGAATCCCAGAGATTCCCCCAGAGGAATGAATGGTCGAAATGCCCAATTGAAATGAATGGCGGGCTACCAGGTGTCAAAGTCCCCCAATGAACCTGGGAAGGAAAGAGCTGTCAGGATGGCTGAGCGGTCTAAGTCGCTGCGCTCGGGTCGCAGTCCCCACTGGAGGCGAGGGTTCGAATCCCAGAGATTCCCCCATAGGAATGAATGGTCGAAATGCCCCATTGAAATGAATGGCGGGATACCAGGTGTCAAAGTCCCCCAATGACCCTGGGAAGGAAAGAGCTGTCAGGATGGCTGAGCGGTCTAAGTCGCTGCGTTCGGGTCGCAGTCCCCACTGGAGGCGTGGGTTCGAATCCCAGAGATTCCCCCATAGGAATGAATGGTCGAAATGCCCCATTGAAATGAATGGCGGGCTACCAGGTGTCAAAGTCCCCCATTGAACATTGGAAGGAAAGAGCTGTCAGGATGGCTGAGCGGTCTAAGCCGCTGCGTTCGGGTCGCAGTCCCCACTGGAGGCGAGGGTTCGAATCCCAGAGATTCCCCCATAGGAATGAATGGTCGAAATGCCCAATTGAAATGAATGGCGGGCTACCAGGTGTCAAAGTCCCCCATTGAAACTTGGAAGGAAAGAGCTGTCAGGATGGCCGAGCGGTCTAAGTCGCTGCGTTCGGGTCGCAGTCCCCACTGGAGGCGAGGGTTCGAATCCCAGAGATTCCCCCATAGAAATGAATGGTCGAAATGCCCCATTGAAATGAATGGCGGGATACCAGGTGTCAAAGTCCCCCATTGAACCTTGGAAGGAAAGAGCTGTCAAGATGGCCGAGCGGTCTAAGTCGCTGCGCTCGGGTTGCAGTCCCCACTGGAGGCCCGGGTTCGAATCCCAGAGATTCCCCCATAGGAATGAATGGTCCAAATGCCCCATTGAAATGAATGGCGGGCTACCAGGTGTCAAAGTCCCCCAATGAACCTGGGAAGGAAAGAGCTGTCAGGATGGCCGAGCGGTCTAAGTCGCTGCGCTCGGGTCGCAGTCCCCAATGGAGGCGCGGGTTCGAATCCCAGAGATTCCCCCATAGGAATGAATGGTCCAAATGCCCCATTGAAATGAATGGCGGGATACCAGGTGTCAAAGTCCCCCATTGAACCTTGGAAGGAAAGAGCTGTCAGGATGGCCGAGCGGTCTAAGTCGCTGCGCTCGGGTCGCAGTCCCCACTGGAGGCGCGGGTTCGAATCCCAGAGATTCCCCCATAGGAATGAATGGTCGAAATGCCCCATTGAAATGAATGGCGGGCTACCAGGTGTCAAAGTCCCCCATTGGAAATTGGAGGGAAAGAGCTGTCAGGATGGCTGAGCGGTCTAAGTCGCTGTGTTCGGGTCGCAGTCCCCACTGGAGGCGTGGGTTCGAATCCCAGAGATTCCCCCATTGGAATGAATGGTCGAATGGCGGGCTACCAGGTGTCAAAGTCCCCCAATGAACCTGGGAAGGAAAGAGCTGTCAGGAGGGCCGAGCGGTCTAAGTCGCTGCGTTCGGGTCGCAGTCCCCACTGGAGGCGCGGGTTCGAATCCCAGAGATTCCCCCATAGGATAGAATGGTCGAAATGCCCCATTGAAATGAATGGCGGGCTACCAGGTGTCAAAGTCCCCCAATGGACATTGGAAGGAAAGAGCTGTCAGAATGGCCAAGCGGTCTAAGTCGCTGCGCTCGGGTCGCAGTCCCCACTGGAGGCGCGGGTTCGAATCCCAGAGATTCCCCCATAGGAATGAATGGTCGAAATGCCCCATTGAAATGAATGGCGGGCTACCAGGTGTCAAAGTCCCCCATTGGAAATTGGAGGGAAAGAGCTGTCAGGATGGCTGAGCGGTCTAAGTCGCTGTGTTCGGGTCGCAGTCCCCACTGGAGGCGTGGGTTCGAATCCCAGAGATTCCCCCATTGGAATGAATGGTCGAATGGCGGGCTACCAGGTGTCAAAGTCCCCCAATGAACCTGGGAAGGAAAGAGCTGTCAGGAGGGCCGAGCGGTCTAAGTCGCTGCGTTCGGGTCGCAGTCCCCACTGGAGGCGTGGGTTCGAATCCCAGAGATTCCCCCATAGGAATGAATGGTCGAAATGCCCCATTCAAATGAATGGCGGGCTACCAGGTGTCAAAGTCCCCCAATGAACCTGGGAAGGAAAGAGCTGTCAGGATGGCCGAGCGGTCTAAGTCGCTGCGTTCGGGTCGCAGTCCCCACTGGAGGCGTGGGTTCGAATCCCAGAGATTTCCCCATAGGAATGAATGGTCGAAATGCCCCATTGAAATGAATGGCGGGCTACCAGGTGTCAAAGTCCCCCATTGGAAATTGGAGGGAAAGAGCTGTCAGGATGGCTGAGCGGTCTAAGTCGCTGCGTTCGGGTCGCAGTCCCCACTGGAGGCGTGGGTTCGAATCCCAGAGATTTCCCCATAGGAATGAATGGTCGAAATGCCCCATTGAAATGAATGGCGGGCTACCAGGTGTCAAAGTCCCCCATTGAACATTGGAAGGAAAGAGCTGTCAGGATGGCTGAGCGGTCTAAGCCGCTGCGTTCGGGTCGCAGTCCCCATTGGAGGCGAGGGTTCGAATCCCAGAGATTCCCCCATAGGAATGAATGGTCGAAATGCCCAATTGAAATGAATGGCGGGCTACCAGGTGTCAAAGTCCCCCAATGAACCTGGGAAGGAAAGAGCTGTCAGGATGGCCGAGCGGTCTAAGTCGCTGCGCTCGGGTCGCAGTCCCCACTGGAGGCGCGGGTTCGAATCCCAGAGATTCCCCCATAGGAATGAATGGCGGGCTACCAGGTGTCAAAGTCCCCCATTGAACCTTTGAAGGAAAGAGCTGTCAGGATGGCCGAGCGGTCTAAGTCGCTGCGCTCGGGTCGCAGTCCCCACTGGAGGCGCGGGTTCGAATCCCAGAGATTCCCCCATAGGAATGAATGGTCGAAATGCCCCATTGAAATGAATGGCGGGCTACCAGGTGTCAAAGTCCCCCATTGAACATTGGAAGGAAAGAGCTGTCAGGATGGCTGAGCGGTCTAAGCCGCTGCGTTCGGGTCGCAGTCCCCACTGGAGGCGAGGGTTCGAATCCCAGAGATTCCCCCATAGGAATGAATGGTCGAAATGCCCAATTGAAATGAATGGCGGGCTACCAGGTGTCAAAGTCCCCCATTGAAACTTGGAAGGAAAGAGCTGTCAGGATGGCCGAGCGGTCTAAGTCGCTGCGTTCGGGTCGCAGTCCCCACTGGAGGCGAGGGTTCGAATCCCAGAGATTCCCCCATAGAAATGAATGGTCGAAATGCCCCATTGAAATGAATGGCGGGATACCAGGTGTCAAAGTCCCCCATTGAACCTTGGAAGGAAAGAGCTGTCAAGATGGCCGAGCGGTCTAAGTCGCTGCGCTCGGGTTGCAGTCCCCACTGGAGGCCCGGGTTCGAATCCCAGAGATTCCCCCATAGGAATGAATGGTCCAAATGCCCCATTGAAATGAATGGCGGGCTACCAGGTGTCAAAGTCCCCCAATGAACCTGGGAAGGAAAGAGCTGTCAGGATGGCCGAGCGGTCTAAGTCGCTGCGCTCGGGTCGCAGTCCCCAATGGAGGCGCGGGTTCGAATCCCAGAGATTCCCCCATAGGAATGAATGGTCCAAATGCCCCATTGAAATGAATGGCGGGATACCAGGTGTCAAAGTCCCCCATTGAACCTTGGAAGGAAAGAGCTGTCAGGATGGCCGAGCGGTCTAAGTCGCTGCGCTCGGGTCGCAGTCCCCACTGGAGGCGCGGGTTCGAATCCCAGAGATTCCCCCATAGGAATGAATGGTCGAAATGCCCCATTGAAATGAATGGCGGGCTACCAGGTGTCAAAGTCCCCCATTGGAAATTGGAGGGAAAGAGCTGTCAGGATGGCTGAGCGGTCTAAGTCGCTGTGTTCGGGTCGCAGTCCCCACTGGAGGCGTGGGTTCGAATCCCAGAGATTCCCCCATTGGAATGAATGGTCGAATGGCGGGCTACCAGGTGTCAAAGTCCCCCAATGAACCTGGGAAGGAAAGAGCTGTCAGGAGGGCCGAGCGGTCTAAGTCGCTGCGTTCGGGTCGCAGTCCCCACTGGAGGCGCGGGTTCGAATCCCAGAGATTCCCCCATAGGATAGAATGGTCGAAATGCCCCATTGAAATGAATGGCGGGCTACCAGGTGTCAAAGTCCCCCAATGGACATTGGAAGGAAAGAGCTGTCAGAATGGCCAAGCGGTCTAAGTCGCTGCGCTCGGGTCGCAGTCCCCACTGGAGGCGCGGGTTCGAATCCCAGAGATTCCCCCATAGGAATGAATGGTCGAAATGCCCCATTGAAATGAATGGCGGGCTACCAGGTGTCAAAGTCCCCCATTGGAAATTGGAGGGAAAGAGCTGTCAGGATGGCTGAGCGGTCTAAGTCGCTGTGTTCGGGTCGCAGTCCCCACTGGAGGCGTGGGTTCGAATCCCAGAGATTCCCCCATTGGAATGAATGGTCGAATGGCGGGCTACCAGGTGTCAAAGTCCCCCAATGAACCTGGGAAGGAAAGAGCTGTCAGGAGGGCCGAGCGGTCTAAGTCGCTGCGTTCGGGTCGCAGTCCCCACTGGAGGCGTGGGTTCGAATCCCAGAGATTCCCCCATAGGAATGAATGGTCGAAATGCCCCATTCAAATGAATGGCGGGCTACCAGGTGTCAAAGTCCCCCAATGAACCTGGGAAGGAAAGAGCTGTCAGGATGGCCGAGCGGTCTAAGTCGCTGCGTTCGGGTCGCAGTCCCCACTGGAGGCGTGGGTTCGAATCCCAGAGATTTCCCCATAGGAATGAATGGTCGAAATGCCCCATTGAAATGAATGGCGGGCTACCAGGTGTCAAAGTCCCCCATTGGAAATTGGAGGGAAAGAGCTGTCAGGATGGCTGAGCGGTCTAAGTCGCTGCGTTCGGGTCGCAGTCCCCACTGGAGGCGTGGGTTCGAATCCCAGAGATTTCCCCATAGGAATGAATGGTCGAAATGCCCCATTGAAATGAATGGCGGGCTACCAGGTGTCAAAGTCCCCCATTGAACATTGGAAGGAAAGAGCTGTCAGGATGGCTGAGCGGTCTAAGCCGCTGCGTTCGGGTCGCAGTCCCCATTGGAGGCGAGGGTTCGAATCCCAGAGATTCCCCCATAGGAATGAATGGTCGAAATGCCCAATTGAAATGAATGGCGGGCTACCAGGTGTCAAAGTCCCCCAATGAACCTGGGAAGGAAAGAGCTGTCAGGATGGCCGAGCGGTCTAAGTCGCTGCGCTCGGGTCGCAGTCCCCACTGGAGGCGCGGGTTCGAATCCCAGAGATTCCCCCATAGGAATGAATGGCGGGCTACCAGGTGTCAAAGTCCCCCATTGAACCTTTGAAGGAAAGAGCTGTCAGGATGGCCGAGCGGTCTAAGTCGCTGCGCTCGGGTCGCAGTCCCCACTGGAGGCGCGGGTTCGAATCCCAGAGATTCCCCCATAGGATAGAATGGTCGAAATGCCCCAATGAAATGAATGGCGGGCTACCAGGTGTCAAAGTCCCCCATTGAACATTGGAAGGAAAGAGCTGTCAGGATGGCTGAGCGGTCTAAGTCGCTGCGTTCGGGTCGCAGTCCCCACTGGAGGCGAGGGTTCGAATCCCAGAGATTCCCCCATAGGAATGAATGGTCGAAATGCCCCATTGAAATGAATGGCGGGCTACCAGGTGTCAAAGTCCCCCAATGAACCTGGGAAGGAAAGAGCTGTCAGGATGGCCGAGCGGTCTAAGTCGCTGCACTCGGGTCGCAGTCCCCATTGGAGGCGCGGGTTCGAATCCCAGAGATTCCCCCATAGGAATGAATGGTCGAAATGCCCCATTGAAATGAATGGCGGGATACCAGGTGTCAAAGTCCCCCATTGAACCTTGGAAGGAAAGAGCTGTCAGGATGGCCGAGCGGTCTAAGTCGCTGCGCTCGGGTCGCAGTCCCCACTGGAGGCGTGGGTTCGAATCCCAGAGATTCCCCCAGAGGAATGAATGGTCGAAATGCCCAATTGAAATGAATGGCGGGCTACCAGGTGTCAAAGTCCCCCAATGAACCTGGGAAGGAAAGAGCTGTCAGGATGGCTGAGCGGTCTAAGTCGCTGCGCTCGGGTCGCAGTCCCCACTGGAGGCGAGGGTTCGAATCCCAGAGATTCCCCCATAGGAATGAATGGTCGAAATGCCCCATTGAAATGAATGGCGGGATACCAGGTGTCAAAGTCCCCCAATGACCCTGGGATGGAAAGAGCTGTCAGGATGGCTGAGCGGTCTAAGTCGCTGCGTTCGGGTCGCAGTCCCCACTGGAGGCGTGGGTTCGAATCCCAGAGATTCCCCCATAGGAATGAATGGTCGAAATGCCCCATTGAAATGAATGGCGGGCTACCAGGTGTCAAAGTCCCCCATTGAACATTGGAAGGAAAGAGCTGTCAGGATGGCTGAGCGGTCTAAGCCGCTGCGTTCGGGTCGCAGTCCCCACTGGAGGCGAGGGTTCGAATCCCAGAGATTCCCCCATAGGAATGAATGGTCGAAATGCCCAATTGAAATGAATGGCGGGCTACCAGGTGTCAAAGTCCCCCATTGAAACTTGGAAGGAAAGAGCTGTCAGGATGGCCGAGCGGTCTAAGTCGCTGCGTTCGGGTCGCAGTCCCCACTGGAGGCGAGGGTTCGAATCCCAGAGATTCCCCCATAGAAATGAATGGTCGAAATGCCCCATTGAAATGAATGGCGGGATACCAGGTGTCAAAGTCCCCCATTGAACCTTGGAAGGAAAGAGCTGTCAAGATGGCCGAGCGGTCTAAGTCGCTGCGCTCGGGTTGCAGTCCCCACTGGAGGCCCGGGTTCGAATCCCAGAGATTCCCCCATAGGAATGAATGGTCCAAATGCCCCATTGAAATGAATGGCGGGCTACCAGGTGTCAAAGTCCCCCAATGAACCTGGGAAGGAAAGAGCTGTCAGGATGGCCGAGCGGTCTAAGTCGCTGCGCTCGGGTCGCAGTCCCCAATGGAGGCGCGGGTTCGAATCCCAGAGATTCCCCCATAGGAATGAATGGTCCAAATGCCCCATTGAAATGAATGGCGGGATACCAGGTGTCAAAGTCCCCCATTGAACCTTGGAAGGAAAGAGCTGTCAGGATGGCCGAGCGGTCTAAGTCGCTGCGCTCGGGTCGCAGTCCCCACTGGAGGCGCGGGTTCGAATCCCAGAGATTCCCCCATAGGAATGAATGGTCGAAATGCCCCATTGAAATGAATGGCGGGCTACCAGGTGTCAAAGTCCCCCATTGGAAATTGGAGGGAAAGAGCTGTCAGGATGGCTGAGCGGTCTAAGTCGCTGTGTTCGGGTCGCAGTCCCCACTGGAGGCGTGGGTTCGAATCCCAGAGATTCCCCCATTGGAATGAATGGTCGAATGGCGGGCTACCAGGTGTCAAAGTCCCCCAATGAACCTGGGAAGGAAAGAGCTGTCAGGAGGGCCGAGCGGTCTAAGTCGCTGCGTTCGGGTCGCAGTCCCCACTGGAGGCGCGGGTTCGAATCCCAGAGATTCCCCCATAGGATAGAATGGTCGAAATGCCCCATTGAAATGAATGGCGGGCTACCAGGTGTCAAAGTCCCCCATTGAACATTGGAAGGAAAGAGCTGTCAGGATGGCTGAGCGGTCTAAGTCGCTGCGTTCGGGTCGCAGTCCCCACTGGAGGCGAGGGTTCGAATCCCAGAGATTCCCCCATAGGAATGAATGGTCGAAATGCCCCATTGAAATGAATGGCGGGCTACCAGGTGTCAAAGTCCCCCAATGAACCTGGGAAGGAAAGAGCTGTCAGGATGGCCGAGCGGTCTAAGTCGCTGCACTCGGGTCGCAGTCCCCACTGGAGGCGCGGGTTCGAATCCCAGAGATTCCCCCATAGGAATGAATGGTCGAAATGCCCCATTGAAATGAATGGCGGGATACCAGGTGTCAAAGTCCCCCATTGAACCTTGGAAGGAAAGAGCTGTCAGGATGGCCGAGCGGTCTAAGTCGCTGCGCTCGGGTCGCAGTCCCCACTGGAGGCGTGGGTTCGAATCCCAGAGATTCCCCCAGAGGAATGAATGGTCGAAATGCCCAATTGAAATGAATGGCGGGCTACCAGGTGTCAAAGTCCCCCAATGAACCTGGGAAGGAAAGAGCTGTCAGGATGGCTGAGCGGTCTAAGTCGCTGCGTTCGGGTCGCAGTCCCCACTGGAGGCGAGGGTTCGAATCCCAGAGATTCCCCCATAGGAATGAATGGTCGAAATGCCCCATTGAAATGAATGGCGGGATACCAGGTGTCAAAGTCCCCCAATGAACCTGGGAAGGAAAGAGCTGTCAGGATGGCTGAGCGGTCTAAGTCGCTGCGTTCGGGTCGCAGTCCCCACTGGAGGCGTGGGTTCGAATCCCAGAGATTCCCCCATAGGAATGAATGGTCGAAATGCCCCATTGAAATGAATGGCGGGCTACCAGGTGTCAAAGTCCCCCATTGAACATTGGAAGGAAAGAGCTGTCAGGATGGCTGAGCGGTCTAAGCCGCTGCGTTCGGGTCGCAGTCCCCACTGGTGGCGCGGGTTCGAATCCCAGAGATTCCCCCATAGGAATGAATGGTCGAAATGCCCCATTGAAATGAATGGCGGGCTACCAGGTGTCAAAGTCCCCCATTGGAAATTGGAGGGAAAGAGCTGTCAGGATGGCTGAGCGGTCTAAGTCGCTGTGTTCGGGTCGCAGTCCCCACTGGAGGCGTGGGTTCGAATCCCAGAGATTCCCCCATTGGAATGAATGGTCGAATGGCGGGCTACCAGGTGTCAAAGTCCCCCAATGAACCTGGGAAGGAAAGAGCTGTCAGGAGGGCCGAGCGGTCTAAGTCGCTGCGTTCGGGTCGCAGTCCCCACTGGAGGCGAGGGTTCGAATCCCAGAGATTCCCCCATAGGAATGAATGGTCGAAATGCCCCATTGAAATGAATGGCGGGCTACCAGGTGTCAAAGTCCCCCAATGAACCTGGGAAGGAAAGAGCTGTCAGGATGGCCGAGCGGTCTAAGTCGCTGCACTCGGGTCGCAGTCCCCACTGGAGGCGCGGGTTCGAATCCCAGAGATTCCCCCATAGGAATGAATGGTCGAAATGCCCCATTGAAATGAATGGCGGGATACCAGGTGTCAAAGTCCCCCATTGAACCTTGGAAGGAAAGAGCTGTCAGGATGGCCGAGCGGTCTAAGTCGCTGCGCTCGGGTCGCAGTCCCCACTGGAGGCGTGGGTTCGAATCCCAGAGATTCCCCCAGAGGAATGAATGGTCGAAATGCCCAATTGAAATGAATGGCGGGCTACCAGGTGTCAAAGTCCCCCAATGAACCTGGGAAGGAAAGAGCTGTCAGGATGGCTGAGCGGTCTAAGTCGCTGCGCTCGGGTCGCAGTCCCCACTGGAGGCGAGGGTTCGAATCCCAGAGATTCCCCCATAGGAATGAATGGTCGAAATGCCCCATTGAAATGAATGGCGGGATACCAGGTGTCAAAGTCCCCCAATGAACCTGGGAAGGAAAGAGCTGTCAGGATGGCTGAGCGGTCTAAGTCGCTGCGTTCGGGTCGCAGTCCCCACTGGAGGCGTGGGTTCGAATCCCAGAGATTCCCCCATAGGAATGAATGGTCGAAATGCCCCATTGAAATGAATGGCGGGCTACCAGGTGTCAAAGTCCCCCATTGAACATTGGAAGGAAAGAGCTGTCAGGATGGCTGAGCGGTCTAAGCCGCTGCGTTCGGGTCGCAGTCCCCACTGGAGGCGAGGGTTCGAATCCCAGAGATTCCCCCATAGGAATGAATGGTCGAAATGCCCAATTGAAATGAATGGCGGGCTACCAGGTGTCAAAGTCCCCCATTGAAACTTGGAAGGAAAGAGCTGTCAGGATGGCCGAGCGGTCTAAGTCGCTGCGTTCGGGTCGCAGTCCCCACTGGAGGCGAGGGTTCGAATCCCAGAGATTCCCCCATAGGAATGAATGGTCGAAATGCCCCATTGAAATGAATGGCGGGCTACCAGGTGTCAAAGTCCCCCATTGAACATTGGAAGGAAAGAGCTGTCAGGATGGCTGAGCGGTCTAAGCCGCTGCGTTCGGGTCGCAGTCCCCACTGGTGGCGCGGGTTCGAATCCCAGAGATTCCCCCATAGGAATGAATGGTCGAAATGCCCCATTGAAATGAATGGCGGGCTACCAGGTGTCAAAGTCCCCCATTGGAAATTGGAGGGAAAGAGCTGTCAGGATGGCTGAGCGGTCTAAGTCGCTGTGTTCGGGTCGCAGTCCCCACTGGAGGCGTGGGTTCGAATCCCAGAGATTCCCCCATTGGAATGAATGGTCGAATGGCGGGCTACCAGGTGTCAAAGTCCCCCAATGAACCTGGGAAGGAAAGAGCTGTCAGGATGGCTGAGCGGTCTAAGTCGCTGCGTTCGGGTCGCAGTCCCCACTGGAGGCGTGGGTTCGAATCCCAGAGATTCCCCCATAGGAATGAATGGTCGAAATGCCCCATTGAAATGAATGGCGGGCTACCAGGTGTCAAAGTCCCCCATTGAACATTGGAAGGAAAGAGCTGTCAGGATGGCTGAGCGGTCTAAGCCGCTGCGTTCGGGTCGCAGTCCCCACTGGAGGCGAGGGTTCGAATCCCAGAGATTCCCCCATAGGAATGAATGGTCGAAATGCCCAATTGAAATGAATGGCGGGCTACCAGGTGTCAAAGTCCCCCATTGAAACTTGGAAGGAAAGAGCTGTCAGGATGGCCGAGCGGTCTAAGTCGCTGCGTTCGGGTCGCAGTCCCCACTGGAGGCGAGGGTTCGAATCCCAGAGATTCCCCCATAGGAATGAATGGTCGAAATGCCCCATTGAAATGAATGGCGGGATACCAGGTGTCAAAGTCCCCCATTGAACCTTGGAAGGAAAGAGCTGTCAAGATGGCCGAGCGGTCTAAGTCGCTGCGCTCGGGTTGCAGTCCCCACTGGAGGCCCGGGTTCGAATCCCAGAGATTCCCCCATAGGAATGAATGGTCCAAATGCCCCATTGAAATGAATGGCGGGCTACCAGGTGTCAAAGTCCCCCAATGAACCTGGGAAGGAAAGAGCTGTCAGGATGGCCGAGCGGTCTAAGTCGCTGCGCTCGGGTCGCAGTCCCCACTGGAGGCGCGGGTTCGAATCCCAGAGATTCCCCCATAGGAATGAATGGTCCAAATGCCCCATTGAAATGAATGGCGGGATACCAGGTGTCAAAGTCCCCCATTGAACCTTGGAAGGAAAGAGCTGTCAGGATGGCCGAGCGGTCTAAGTCGCTGCGCTCGGGTCGCAGTCCCCACTGGAGGCGTGGGTTCGAATCCCAGAGATTCCCCCATAGGAATGAATGGTCGAAATGCCCAATTGAAATGAATGGCGGGCTACCAGGTGTCAAAGTCCCCCAATGAACCTGGGAAGGAAAGAGCTGTCAGGATGGCCGAGCGGTCTAAGTCGCTGCGCTCGGGTCGCAGTCCCCACTGGAGGCGCGGGTTCGAATCCCCGAGATTCCCCCATAGGAATGAATGGTCGAAATGCCCAATTGAAATGAATGGCGGGCTACCAGGTGTCAAAGACCCCATTGAACCTTGGAAGGAAAGAGCTGTCAGGATGGCCGAGCGGTCTAAGTCGCTGCGCTCGGGTCGCAGTCCCCACTGGAGGCGCGGGTTCGAATCCCAGTGATTCCCCCATAGGAATGAATGGTCGAAATGCCCCATTGAAATGAATGGCGGGCTACCAGGTGTCAAAGTCCCCCATTGAACATTGGAAGGAAAGAGCTGTCAGGATGGCTGAGCGGTCTAAGTCGCTGCGTTCGGGTCGCAGTCCCCACTGGAGGCGAGGGTTCGAATCCCAGAGATTCCCCCATAGGAATGAATGGTCGAAATGCCCCATTGAAATGAATGGCGGGCTACCAGGAGTCAAAGTCCCCCAATGAACCTGGGAAGGAAAGAGCTGTCAGGATGGCTGAGCGGTCTAAGTCGCTGCGTTCGGGTCGCAGTCCCCACTGGAGGCGTGGGTTCGAATCCCAGAGATTCCCCCATAGGAATGAATGGTCGAAATGCCCCATTGAAATGAATGGCGGGCTACCAGGTGTCAAAGTCCCCCATTGAACATTGGAAGGAAAGAGCTGTCAGGATGGCTGAGCGGTCTAAGCCGCTGCGTTCGGGTCGCAGTCCCCACTGGTGGCGCGGGTTCGAATCCCAGAGATTCCCCCATAGGAATGAATGGTCGAAATGCCCCATTGAAATGAATGGCGGGCTACCAGGTGTCAAAGTCCCCCATTGGAAATTGGAGGGAAAGAGCTGTCAGGATGGCTGAGCGGTCTAAGTCGCTGTGTTCGGGTCGCAGTCCCCACTGGAGGCGTGGGTTCGAATCCCAGAGATTCCCCCATTGGAATGAATGGTCGAATGGCGGGCTACCAGGTGTCAAAGTCCCCCAATGAACCTGGGAAGGAAAGAGCTGTCAGGAGGGCCGAGCGGTCTAAGTCGCTGCGTTCGGGTCGCAGTCCCCACTGGAGGCGAGGGTTCGAATCCCAGAGATTCCCCCATAGGAATGAATGGTCGAAATGCCCCATTGAAATGAATGGCGGGCTACCAGGTGTCAAAGTCCCCCAATGAACCTGGGAAGGAAAGAGCTGTCAGGATGGCCGAGCGGTCTAAGTCGCTGCACTCGGGTCGCAGTCCCCACTGGAGGCGCGGGTTCGAATCCCAGAGATTCCCCCATAGGAATGAATGGTCGAAATGCCCCATTGAAATGAATGGCGGGATACCAGGTGTCAAAGTCCCCCATTGAACCTTGGAAGGAAAGAGCTGTCAGGATGGCCGAGCGGTCTAAGTCGCTGCGCTCGGGTCGCAGTCCCCACTGGAGGCGTGGGTTCGAATCCCAGAGATTCCCCCAGAGGAATGAATGGTCGAAATGCCCAATTGAAATGAATGGCGGGCTACCAGGTGTCAAAGTCCCCCAATGAACCTGGGAAGGAAAGAGCTGTCAGGATGGCTGAGCGGTCTAAGTCGCTGCGCTCGGGTCGCAGTCCCCACTGGAGGCGAGGGTTCGAATCCCAGAGATTCCCCCATAGGAATGAATGGTCGAAATGCCCCATTGAAATGAATGGCGGGATACCAGGTGTCAAAGTCCCCCAATGAACCTGGGAAGGAAAGAGCTGTCAGGATGGCTGAGCGGTCTAAGTCGCTGCGTTCGGGTCGCAGTCCCCACTGGAGGCGTGGGTTCGAATCCCAGAGATTCCCCCATAGGAATGAATGGTCGAAATGCCCCATTGAAATGAATGGCGGGCTACCAGGTGTCAAAGTCCCCCATTGAACATTGGAAGGAAAGAGCTGTCAGGATGGCTGAGCGGTCTAAGCCGCTGCGTTCGGGTCGCAGTCCCCACTGGAGGCGAGGGTTCGAATCCCAGAGATTCCCCCATAGGAATGAATGGTCGAAATGCCCAATTGAAATGAATGGCGGGCTACCAGGTGTCAAAGTCCCCCATTGAAACTTGGAAGGAAAGAGCTGTCAGGATGGCCGAGCGGTCTAAGTCGCTGCGTTCGGGTCGCAGTCCCCACTGGAGGCGAGGGTTCGAATCCCAGAGATTCCCCCATAGGAATGAATGGTCGAAATGCCCCATTGAAATGAATGGCGGGCTACCAGGTGTCAAAGTCCCCCATTGAACATTGGAAGGAAAGAGCTGTCAGGATGGCTGAGCGGTCTAAGCCGCTGCGTTCGGGTCGCAGTCCCCACTGGTGGCGCGGGTTCGAATCCCAGAGATTCCCCCATAGGAATGAATGGTCGAAATGCCCCATTGAAATGAATGGCGGGCTACCAGGTGTCAAAGTCCCCCATTGGAAATTGGAGGGAAAGAGCTGTCAGGATGGCTGAGCGGTCTAAGTCGCTGTGTTCGGGTCGCAGTCCCCACTGGAGGCGTGGGTTCGAATCCCAGAGATTCCCCCATTGGAATGAATGGTCGAATGGCGGGCTACCAGGTGTCAAAGTCCCCCAATGAACCTGGGAAGGAAAGAGCTGTCAGGATGGCTGAGCGGTCTAAGTCGCTGCGTTCGGGTCGCAGTCCCCACTGGAGGCGTGGGTTCGAATCCCAGAGATTCCCCCATAGGAATGAATGGTCGAAATGCCCCATTGAAATGAATGGCGGGCTACCAGGTGTCAAAGTCCCCCATTGAACATTGGAAGGAAAGAGCTGTCAGGATGGCTGAGCGGTCTAAGCCGCTGCGTTCGGGTCGCAGTCCCCACTGGAGGCGAGGGTTCGAATCCCAGAGATTCCCCCATAGGAATGAATGGTCGAAATGCCCAATTGAAATGAATGGCGGGCTACCAGGTGTCAAAGTCCCCCATTGAAACTTGGAAGGAAAGAGCTGTCAGGATGGCCGAGCGGTCTAAGTCGCTGCGTTCGGGTCGCAGTCCCCACTGGAGGCGAGGGTTCGAATCCCAGAGATTCCCCCATAGGAATGAATGGTCGAAATGCCCCATTGAAATGAATGGCGGGATACCAGGTGTCAAAGTCCCCCATTGAACCTTGGAAGGAAAGAGCTGTCAAGATGGCCGAGCGGTCTAAGTCGCTGCGCTCGGGTTGCAGTCCCCACTGGAGGCCCGGGTTCGAATCCCAGAGATTCCCCCATAGGAATGAATGGTCCAAATGCCCCATTGAAATGAATGGCGGGCTACCAGGTGTCAAAGTCCCCCAATGAACCTGGGAAGGAAAGAGCTGTCAGGATGGCCGAGCGGTCTAAGTCGCTGCGCTCGGGTCGCAGTCCCCACTGGAGGCGCGGGTTCGAATCCCAGAGATTCCCCCATAGGAATGAATGGTCCAAATGCCCCATTGAAATGAATGGCGGGATACCAGGTGTCAAAGTCCCCCATTGAACCTTGGAAGGAAAGAGCTGTCAGGATGGCCGAGCGGTCTAAGTCGCTGCGCTCGGGTCGCAGTCCCCACTGGAGGCGTGGGTTCGAATCCCAGAGATTCCCCCATAGGAATGAATGGTCGAAATGCCCAATTGAAATGAATGGCGGGCTACCAGGTGTCAAAGTCCCCCAATGAACCTGGGAAGGAAAGAGCTGTCAGGATGGCCGAGCGGTCTAAGTCGCTGCGCTCGGGTCGCAGTCCCCACTGGAGGCGCGGGTTCGAATCCCCGAGATTCCCCCATAGGAATGAATGGTCGAAATGCCCAATTGAAATGAATGGCGGGCTACCAGGTGTCAAAGACCCCATTGAACCTTGGAAGGAAAGAGCTGTCAGGATGGCCGAGCGGTCTAAGTCGCTGCGCTCGGGTCGCAGTCCCCACTGGAGGCGCGGGTTCGAATCCCAGTGATTCCCCCATAGGAATGAATGGTCGAAATGCCCCATTGAAATGAATGGCGGGCTACCAGGTGTCAAAGTCCCCCATTGAACATTGGAAGGAAAGAGCTGTCAGGATGGCTGAGCGGTCTAAGTCGCTGCGTTCGGGTCGCAGTCCCCACTGGAGGCGAGGGTTCGAATCCCAGAGATTCCCCCATAGGAATGAATGGTCGAAATGCCCCATTGAAATGAATGGCGGGCTACCAGGAGTCAAAGTCCCCCAATGAACCTGGGAAGGAAAGAGCTGTCAGGATGGCCGAGCGGTCTAAGTCGCTGCACTCGGGTCGCAGTCCCCACTGGAGGCGCGGGTTCGAATCCCAGAGATTCCCCCATAGGAATGAATGGTCGAAATGCCCCATTGAAATGAATGGCGGGATACCAGGTGTCAAAGTCCCCCATTGAACCTTGGAAGGAAAGAGCTGTCAGGATGGCCGAGCGGTCTAAGTCGCTGCGCTCGGGTCGCAGTCCCCACTGGAGGCGTGGGTTCGAATCCCAGAGATTCCCCCAGAGGAATGAATGGTCGAAATGCCCAATTGAAATGAATGGCGGGCTACCAGGTGTCAAAGTCCCCCAATGAACCTGGGAAGGAAAGAGCTGTCAGGATGGCTGAGCGGTCTAAGTCGCTGCGTTCGGGTCGCAGTCCCCACTGGAGGCGAGGGTTCGAATCCCAGAGATTCCCCCATAGGAATGAATGGTCGAAATGCCCCATTGAAATGAATGGCGGGATACCAGGTGTCAAAGTCCCCCAATGAACCTGGGAAGGAAAGAGCTGTCAGGTAGGCTGAGCGGTCTAAGTCGCTGCGTTCGGGTCGCAGTCCCCACTGGAGGCGTGGGTTCGAATCCCAGAGATTCCCCCATAGGAATGAATGGGTCGAAATGCCCAATTGAAATGAATGGCGGGCTACCAGGTGTCAAAGTCCCCCAATAAACCTGGGAAGGAAAGAGCTGTCAGGATGGCTGAGCGGTCTAAGTCGCTGCGTTCGGGTCGCAGTCCCCACTGGAGGCGTGGGTTCGAATCCCAGAGATTCCCCCTTAGGAATGAATGGTCGAAATGCCCCATTGAAATGAATGGCGGGCTACCAGGTGTCAAAGTCCCCCATTGGACATTGGAAGGAAAGAGCTGTCAGGATGGCTGAGCGGTCTAAGTCGCTATGTTCGGGTCAAAGTCCCCACTGGAGGCGTGGGTTCGAATCCCAGAGATTCCCCCATTGGAATGAATGGTCGAATGGCGGGCTACCAGGTGTCAAAGTCCCCAAATGAACCTGGGAAGGAAAGAGCTGTCAGGATGGCCGAGCGGTCTAAGTCGCTGCGTTTGGGTCGCAGTCCCCACTGGAGGCGTGGGTTCGAATCCCAGAGATTCCCCCATAGGAATGAATGGTCGAAATGCCCAATTGAAATGAATGGCGGGCTACCAGGTGTCAAAGTCCCCCAATGAACCTGGGAAGGAAAGAGCTGTCAGGTTGGCCGAGCGGTCTAAGTCGCTGCGCTCGGGTCGCAGTCCCCACTGGAGGCGCGGGTTCGAATCCCAGAGATTCCCCCATAGGAATGAATGGTCGAAATGCCCAATTGAAATGAATGGCGGGCTACCAGGTGTCAAAGTCCCCCATTGAACCTTGGAAGGAAAGAGCTGTCAGGATGGCCGAGCGGTCTAAGTCGCTGCGCTCGGGTCGCAGTCCCCACTGGAGGCACGGGTTCGAATCCCAGAGATTCCCCCATAGGAATGAATGGTCGAAATGCCCCATTGAAATGAATGGCGGGCTACCAGGTGTCAAAGTCCCCAAATGAACCTGGGAAGGAAAGAGCTGTCAGGATGGCCGAGCGGTCTAAGTCGCTGCGTTTGGGTCGCAGTCCCCACTGGAGGCGTGGGTTCGAATCCCAGAGATTCCCCCATAGGAATGAATGGTCGAAATGCCCAATTGAAATGAATGGCGGGCTACCAGGTGTCAAAGTCCCCCAATGAACCTGGGAAGGAAAGAGCTGTCAGGTTGGCCGAGCGGTCTAAGTCGCTGCGCTCGGGTCGCAGTCCCCACTGGAGGCGCGGGTTCGAATCCCAGAGATTCCCCCATAGGAATGAATGGTCGAAATGCCCAATTGAAATGAATGGCGGGCTACCAGGTGTCAAAGTCCCCCATTGAACCTTGGAAGGAAAGAGCTGTCAGGATGGCCGAGCGGTCTAAGTCGCTGCGCTCGGGTCGCAGTCCCCACTGGAGGCACGGGTTCGAATCCCAGAGATTCCCCCATAGGAATGAATGGTCGAAATGCCCCATTGAAATGAATGGCGGGCTACCAGGTGTCAAAGTCCCCCATTGAACCTTGGAAGGAAAGAGCTGTCAGGATGGCCGAGCGGTCTAAGTCGCTGCGCTCGGGTCGCAGTCCCCACTGGAGGCGTGGGTTCGAATCCCAGAGATTCCCCCATAGGAATGAATGGTCGAAATGCCCAATTGAAATGAATGGCGGGCTACCAGGTGTCAAAGTCCACCAATGAACCTGGGAAGGAAAGAGCTGTCAGGATGGCCGAGCGGTCTAAGTCGCTGCGCTCGGGTCGCAGTCCCCACTGGAGGCGCGGGTTCGAATCCCAGAGATTCCCCCATAGGAATGAATGGTCGAAATGCCCAATTGAAATGAATGGCGGGCTACCAGGTGTCAAAGTCCCCCATTGAACCTTGGAAGGAAAGAGCTGTCAGGATGGCTGAGCGGTCTAAGCCGCTGCATTCGGGTCGCAGTCCCCACTGGAGGCGAGGGTTCGAATCCCCGAGATTCCCCCATAGGAATGAATGGTCGAAATGCCCAATTGAAATTAAATGGCGGGCTACCAGGTGTCAAAGTCCCCCATTGAACCTTGGAAGGAAAGAGCTGTCAGGATGGCCGAGCGGTCTAAGTCGCTGCGCTCGGGTCGCAGTCCCCACTGGAGGCGCGGGTTCGAATCCCAGAGATTCCCCCATAGGAATGAATGGTCGAAATGCCCCATTGAAATGAATGGCGGGCTACCAGGTGTCAAAGTCCCCCAATGAACCTGGGAAGGAAAGAGCTGTCAGGATGGCCGAGCGGTCTAAGTCGCTGCACTCGGGTCGCAGTCTCCACTGGAGGCGAGGGTTCGAATCCCAGAGATTCCCCCATAGGAATGAATGGTCGAAATGCCCCATTGAAATGAATGGCGGGCTACCAGGTGTCAAAGTCCCCCATTGAACCTTGGAAGGAAAGAGCTGTCAGGATGGCCGAGCGGTCTAAGTCGCTGCGCTCGGGTCGCAGTCCCCACTGGAGGCGCGGGTTCGAATCCCAGAGATTCCCCCATAGGAATGAATGGTCCAAATGCCCCATTGAAATGAATGGCGGGCTACCAGGTGTCAAACTCCCCCAATGAACCTGGGAAGGAAAGAGCTGTCAGGATGCCCGAGAGGTCTAAGTCGCTGCGCTCGGGTCGCAGTCCCCACTGGAGGTGCGGGTTCGAATCCCAGAGTTTCCCCCATAGGAATGAATGGTCGAAATGCCCAATTGAAATGAATGGCGGGATACCAGGTGTCAAAGTCCCCCATTGAACCTTGGAAGGAAAGAGCTGTCAGGATGGCCGAGCGGTCTAAGTCGCTGCGCTCGGGTCGCAGTCCCCACTGGAGGCGTGGGTTCGAATCCCAGCGATTCCCCCATAGGAATGAATGGTCGAAATGCCCAATTGAAATGAATGGCGGGCTACCAGGTGTCAAAGTCCCCCATTGAACCTTGGAAGGAAAGAGCTGTCAGGATGGCCGAGCGGTCTAAGTCGCTGCGCTCGGGTCGCAGTCCCCACTGGAGGCGTGGGTTCGAATCCCAGAGATTCCCCCATAGGAATGAATGGTCGAAATGCCCAATTGAAATGAATGGCGGGCTACCAGGTGTCAAAGTCCCCCAATGAACCTGGGAAGGAAAGAGCTGTCAGGATGGCCGAGCGGTCTAAGTCGCTGCGCTCGGGTCGCAGTCCCCACTGGAGGCGCGGGTTCGAATCCCAGAAATTCCCCCATAGGAATGAATGGTCGAAATGCCCCATTGAAATGAATGGCGGGCTACCAGGTGTCAAAGTCCCCCATTGAACCTTGGAAGGAAAGAGCTGTCAGGATGGCCGAGCGGTCTAAGTCGTCTAAGCGGTCTAAGCAGTCCCCACTGGAGGCGCGGGTTCGAATCCCAGAGATTCCCCCATAGGAATGAATGGTCGAAATGCCCCATTGAAATGAATGGCGGGCTACCAGGTGTCAAAGTCCCCCATTGAACCTTGGAAGGAAAGAGCTGTCAGGATGGCTGAGCGGTCTAAGTCGCTGCGTTCGGGTCGCAGTCCCCACTGGAGGCGAGGGTTCGAATCCCAGAGATTCCCCCATAGGAATGAATGGTCGAAATGCCCCATTGAAATGAATGGCGGGCTACCAGGTGTCAAAGTCCCCCAATGAACCTGGGAAGGAAAGAGCTGTCAGGATGGCCGAGCGGTCTAAGTCGCTGCACTCGGGTCGCAGTCCCCACTGGAGGCGCGGGTTCGAATCCCAGAGATTACCCCATAGGAATGAATGGTTGAAATGCCCCATTGAAATGAATGGCGGGATACCAGGTGTCAAAGTCCCCCATTGAACCTTGGAAGGAAAGAGCTGTCAGGATGGCCGAGCGGTCTAAGTCGCTGCGCTCGGGTCGCAGTCCCCACTGGAGGCGTGGGTTCGAATCCCAGAGATTCCCCCAGAGGAATGAATGGTCGAAATGCCCCATTGAAATGAATGGCGGGCTACCAGGTGTCAAAGTCCCTTATTGAACATTGGAAGGAAAGAGCTGTCAGGATGGCTGAGCGGTCTAAGTCGCTGCGTTCGGGTCGCAGTCCCCACTGGAGGCGAGGGTTCGAATCCCAGAGATTCCCCCATAGGAATGAATGGTCGAAATGCCCCATTGAAATGAATGACGGGCTACCAGGTGTCAAAGTCCCCCAATGAACCTGGGAAGGAAAGAGCTGTCAGGATGGCCGAGCGGTCTAAGTCGCTGCGCTCGGGTCGCAGTCCCCACTGGAGGCGCGGGTTCGAATCCCAGAGATTCCCCCATAGGAATGAATGGTCGAAATGCCCCATTGAAATCAATGGCGGGCTACCAGGTGTCAAAGTCCCCCAATGAACCTGGGAAGGAAAGAGCTGTCAGGATGGCTGAGCGGTCTAAGTCGCTGCGTTCGGGTCGCAGTCCCCACTGGAGGCGAGGGTTCGAATCCCAGAGATTCCCCCATAGGAATGAATGGTCGAAATGCCCCATTGAAATGAATGGCGGGCTACCAGGTGTCAAAGTCCCCCATTGAACATTGGAAGGAAAGAGCTGTCAGGATGGCTGAGCGGTCTAAGCCGCTGCGTTCGGGTCGCAGTCCCCACTGGAGGCGAGGGTTCGAATCCCAGAGATTCCCCCATAGGAATGAATGGTCGAAATGCCCAATTGAAATGAATGGCGGGCTACCAGGTGTCAAAGTCCCCCAATGAACCTGGGAAGGAAAGAGCTGTCAGGATGGCTGAGTTGTCTATGTCGCTGCGTTCGGGTCGCAGTCCCCACTGGAGGCGTGGGTTCGAATCCCAGAGATTCCCCCTTAGGAATGAATGGTCAAAATGCCCCATTGAAATGAATGGCGGGCTACCAGGTGTCAAAGTCCCCCATTGGACATTGGAAGGAAAGAGCTGTCAGGATGGCTGAGCGGTCTAAGTCGCTGCGTTCGGGTCGCAGTCCCCACTGGAGGCGTGGGTTCGAATCCCAGAGATTCCCCCATTGGAATGAATGGTCAAAATGCCCCATTGAAATGAATGGCGGGCTACCAGGTGTCAAAGTCCCCCAATGAACCTGGGAAGGAAAGAGCTGTCAGGATGGCATAGCGGTCTAAGTCGCTGCGTTCGGGTCGCAGTCCCCACTGGAGGCGAGGGTTCGAATCCCAGAGATTCCCCCATAGGAATGAATGGTCGAAATGCCCCATTGAAATGAATGGCGGGCTACCAGGTGTCAAAGTCCCCCAATGAACCTGGGAAGGAAAGAGCTGTCAGGATGGCCGAGCGGTCTAAGTCGCTGCGTTTGGGTCGCAGTCCCCACTGGAGGCGCGGGTTCGAATCCCAGAGATTCCCCCATAGGAATGAATGGTTGAAATGCCCAATTGAAATGAATGGCGGGCTACCAGGTGTCAAAGTCCCCCATTGAACCTTGGAAGGAAAGAGCTGTCAGGATGGCCGAGCGGTCTAAGTCGCTGCGTTCGGGTCGCAGTCCCCACTGGAGGCGAGGGTTCGAATCCCAGAGATTCCCCCATAGGAATGAATGGTCGAAATGCCCCATTGAAATGAATGACGGGATACCAGGTGTCAAAGTCCCCCATTGAACCTTGGAAGGAAAGAGCTGTCAGGATGGCCGAGCGGTCTAAGTCGCTGCGCTCGGGTCGCAGTCCCCACTGGAGGCGCGGGTTCGAATCCCAGAGATTCCCCCATAGGAATGAATGGTCCAAATGCCCCATTGAAATGAATGGCGGGCTACCAGGTGTCAAACTCCCCCAATGAACCTTGGAAGGAAAGAGCTGTCAGGATGGCCGAGCGGTCTAAGTCGCTGCGTTCGGGTCGCAGTCCCCACTGGAGGCGAGGGTTCGAATCCCAGAGATTCCCCCATAGGAATGAATGGTCGAAATGCCCCATTGAAATGAATGACGGGATACCAGGTGTCAAAGTCCCCCATTGAACCTTGGAAGGAAAGAGCTGTCAGGATGGCCGAGCGGTCTAAGTCGCTGCGCTCGGGTCGCAGTCCCCACTGGAGGCGCGGGTTCGAATCCCAGAGATTCCCCCATAGGAATGAATGGTCCAAATGCCCCATTGAAATGAATGGCGGGCTACCAGGTGTCAAACTCCCCCAATGAACCTGGGAAGGAAAGAGCTGTCAGGATGCCCGAGAGGTCTAAGTCGCTGCGCTCGGGTCGCAGTCCCCACTGGAGGTGCGGGTTCGAATCCCAGAGTTTCCCCCATAGGAATGAATGGTCGAAATGCCCAATTGAAATGAATGGCGGGATACCAGGTGTCAAAGTCCCCCATTGAACCTTGGAAGGAAAGAGCTGTCAGGATGGCCGAGCGGTCTAAGTCGCTGCGCTCGGGTCGCAGTCCCCACTGGAGGCGTGGGTTCGAATCCCAGCGATTCCCCCATAGGAATGAATGGTCGAAATGCCAAATTGAAATGAATGGCGGGCTACCAGGTGTCAAAGTCCCCCATTGAACCTTGGAAGGAAAGAGCTGTCAGGATGGCCGAGCGGTCTAAGTCGCTGCGCTCGGGTCGCAGTCCCCACTGGAGGCGTGGGTTCGAATCCCAGAGATTCCCCCATAGGAATGAATGGTCGAAATGCCCCATTGAAATGAATGGCGGGCTACCAGGTGTCAAAGTCCCCCAATGAACCTGGGAAGGAAAGAGCTGTCAGGATGGCCGAGCGGTCTAAGTCGCTGCACTCGGGTCGCAGTCCCTACTGGAGGCGCGGGTTCGAATCCCAGAGATTCCCCCATAGGAATGAATGGTCGAAATGCCCAATTGAAATGAATGGCGGGCTACCAGGTGTCAAAGTCCCCCAATGAACCTGGGAAGGAAAGAGCTGTCAGGATGGCCGAGCGGTCTAAGTCAACTAAGCGGTCTAAGCAGTCCCCACTGGAGGCGCGGGTTCGAATCCCAGAGATTCCCCCATAGGAATGAATGGTCGAAATGCCCCATTGAAATGAATGGCGGGCTACCAGGTGTCAAATTCCCCCATTGAACCTTGGAAGGAAAGAGCTGTCAGGATGGCTGAGCGGTCTAAGTCGCTGCGTTCGGGTCGCAGTCCCCACTGGAGGCGAGGGTTCGAATCCCAGAGATTCCCCCATAGGAATGAATGGTCGAAATGCCCCATTGAAATGAATGGCGGGCTACCAGGTGTCAAAGTCCCCGAATGAACCTGGGAAGGAAAGAGCTGTCAGGATGGCCGAGCGGTCTAAGTCGCTGCACTCGGGTCGCAGTCCCCACTGGAGGCGCGGGTTCGAATCCCAGAGATTCCCCCATAGGAATGAATGGTCGAAATGCCCCATTGAAATGAATGGCGGGATACCAGGTGTCAAACTCCCCCAATGAACCTGGGAAGGAAAGAGCTGTCAGGATGCCCGAGAGGTCTAAGTCGCTGCGCTCGGGTCGCAGTCCCCACTGGAGGTGCGGGTTCGAATCCCAGAGTTTCCCCCATAGGAATGAATGGTCGAAATGCCCAATTGAAATGAATGGCGGGATACCAGGTGTCAAAGTCCCCCATTGAACCTTGGAAGGAAAGAGCTGTCAGGATGGCCGAGCGGTCTAAGTCGCTGCGCTCGGGTCGCAGTCCCCACTGGAGGCGTGGGTTCGAATCCCAGCGATTCCAACCATAGGAATGAATGGCGGGCTACCAGGTGTCAAAGTCCCCCATTGAACCTTGGAAGGAAAGAGCTGTCAGGATGGCCGAGCGGTCTAAGTCGCTGCGCTCGGGTCGCAGTCCCCACTGGAGGCGTGGGTTCGAATCCCAGAGATTCCCCCATAGGAATGAATGGTCGAAATGCCCCATTGAAATGAATGGCGGGCTACCAGGTGTCAAAGTCCCCCAATGAACCTGGGAAGGAAAGAGCTGTCAGGATGGCCGAGCGGTCTAAGTCGCTGCACTCGGGTCGCAGTCCCCACTGGAGGCGCGGGTTCGAATCCCAGAGATTCCCCCATAGGAATGAATGGTCGAAATGCCCAATTGAAATGAATGGCGGGCTACCAGGTGTCAAAGTCCCCCAATGAACCTGGGAAGGAAAGAGCTGTCAGGATGGCCGAGCGGTCTAAGTCAACTAAGCGGTCTAAGCAGTCCCCACTGGAGGCGCGGGTTCGAATCCCAGAGATTCCCCCATAGGAATGAATGGTCGAAATGCCCCATTGAAATGAATGGCGGGCTACCAGGTGTCAAATTCCCCCATTGAACCTTGGAAGGAAAGAGCTGTCAGGATGGCTGAGCGGTCTAAGTCGCTGCGTTCGGGTCGCAGTCCCCACTGGAGGCGAGGGTTCGAATCCCAGAGATTCCCCCATAGGAATGAATGGTCGAAATGCCCCATTGAAATGAATGGCGGGCTACCAGGTGTCAAAGTCCCCGAATGAACCTGGGAAGGAAAGAGCTGTCAGGATGGCCGAGCGGTCTAAGTCGCTGCACTCGGGTCGCAGTCCCCACTGGAGGCGCGGGTTCGAATCCCAGAGATTCCCCCATAGGAATGAATGGTCGAAATGCCCCATTGAAATGAATGGCGGGATACCAGGTGTCAAACTCCCCCAATGAACCTGGGAAGGAAAGAGCTGTCAGGATGCCCGAGAGGTCTAAGTCGCTGCGCTCGGGTCGCAGTCCCCACTGGAGGTGCGGGTTCGAATCCCAGAGTTTCCCCCATAGGAATGAATGGTCGAAATGCCCAATTGAAATGAATGGCGGGATACCAGGTGTCAAAGTCCCCCATTGAACCTTGGAAGGAAAGAGCTGTCAGGATGGCCGAGCGGTCTAAGTCGCTGCGCTCGGGTCGCAGTCCCCACTGGAGGCGTGGGTTCGAATCCCAGCGATTCCAACCATAGGAATGAATGGCGGGCTACCAGGTGTCAAAGTCCCCCATTGAACCTTGGAAGGAAAGAGCTGTCAGGATGGCCGAGCGGTCTAAGTCGCTGCGCTCGGGTCGCAGTCCCCACTGGAGGCGTGGGTTCGAATCCCAGAGATTCCCCCATAGGAATGAATGGTCGAAATGCCCAATTGAAATGAATGGCGGGCTACCAGGTGTCAAAGTCCCCCAATGAACCTGGGAAGGAAAGAGCTGTCAGGATGGCCGAGCGGTCTAAGTCGCTGCGCTCGGGTCGCAGTCCCCACTGGAGGCGCGGGTTCGAATCCCAGAGATTCCCCCATAGGAATGAATGGTCGAAATGCCCAATTGAAATGAATGGCGGGCTACCAGGTGTCAAAGTCCCCCAATGAACCTGGGAAGGAAAGAGCTGTCAGGATGGCTGAGCGGTCTAAGCCGCTGCGTTCGGGTCGCAGTCCCCACTGGAGGCGAGGGTTCGAATCCCAGAGATTCCCCCATAGGAATGAATGGTCGAAATGCCCAATTGAAATGAATGGCGGGCTACCAGGTGTCAAAGTCCCCCATTGAACCTTGGAAGGAAAGAGCTGTCAGGATGGCCGAGCGGTCTAAGTCGCTGCGCTCGGGTCGCAGTCCCCACTGGAGGCGTGGGTTCGAATCCCAGAGATTCCCCCATAGGAATGAATGGTCGAAATGCCCAATTGAAATGAATGGCGGGCTACCAGGTGTCAAAGTCCCCCAATGAACCTGGGAAGGAAAGAGCTGTCAGGATGGCCGAGCGGTCTAAGTCGCTGCGCTCGGGTCGCAGTCCCCACTGGAGGCGCGGGTTCGAATCCCAGAGATTCCCCCATAGGAATGAATGGTCGAAATGCCCAATTGAAATGAATGGCGGGCTACCAGGTGTCAAAGTCCCCCATTGAACCTGGGAAGGAAAGAGCTGTCAGGATGCCCGAGAGGTCTAAGTCGCTGCGCTCGGGTCGCAGTCCCCACTGGAGGTGCGGGTTCGAATCCCAGAGTTTCCCCCATAGGAATGAATGGTCGAAATGCCCAATTGAAATGAATGGCGGGATACCAGGTGTCAAAGTCCCCCATTGAACCTTGGAAGGAAAGAGCTGTCAGGATGGCCGAGCGGTCTAAGTCGCTGCGCTCGGGTCGCAGTCCCCACTGGAGGCGTGGGTTCGAATCCCAGCAATTCCAACCATAGGAATGAATGGCGGGCTACCAGGTGTCAAAGTCCCCCATTGAACCTTGGAAGGAAAGAGCTGTCAGGATGGCCGAGCGGTCTAAGTCGCTGCGCTCGGGTCGCAGTCCCCACTGGAGGCGTGGGTTCGAATCCCAGAGATTCCCCCATAGGAATGAATGGCGGGCTACCAGGTGTCAAAGTCCCCCATTGAACCTTTGAAGGAAAGAGCTGTCAGGATGGCCGAGCGGTCTAAGTCGCTGCGCTCGGGTCGCAGTCCCCACTGGAGGCGCGGGTTCGAATCCCAGAGATTCCCCCATAGGAATGAATGGTCGAAATGCCCAATTGAAATGAATGGCGGGCTACCAGGTGTCAAAGTCCCCCAATGAACCTGGGAAGGAAAGAGCTGTCAGGATGGCTGAGCGGTCTAAGCCGCTGCGTTCGGGTCGCAGTCCCCACTGGAGGCGAGGGTTCGAATCCCAGAGATTCCCCCATAGGAATGAATGGTCGAAATGCCCAATTGAAATGAATGGCGGGCTACCAGGTGTCAAAGTCCCCCATTGAACCTTGGAAGGAAAGAGCTGTCAGGATGGCCGAGCGGTCTAAGTCGCTGCGCTCGGGTCGCAGTCCCCACTAGAGGCGTGGGTTCGAATCCCAGAGATTCCCCCATAGGAATGAATGGTCGAAATGCCCAATTGAAATGAATGGCGGGCTACCAGGTGTCAAAGTCCCCCAATGAACCTGGGAAGGAAAGAGCTGTCAGGATGGCCGAGCGGTCTAAGTCGCTGCGCTCGGGTCGCAGTCCCCACTGGAGGCGCGGGTTCGAATCCCAGAGATTCCCCCATAGGAATGAATGGTCGAAATGCCCAATTGAAATGAATGGCGGGCTACCAGGTGTCAAAGTCCCCCATTGAACCTTGGAAGGAAAGAGCTGTCAGGATGGCCGAGCGGTCTAAGTCGCTGCGCTCGGGTCGCAGTCCCCACTGGAGGCGCGGGTTCGAATCCCAGAGATTCCCCCATAGGAATGAATGGTCGAAATGCCCCATTGAAATGAATGGCGGGCTACCAGGTGTCAAAGTCCCCCAATGAACCTGGGAAGGAAAGAGCTGTCAGGATGGCCGAGCGGTCACAGTCGCTGCACTCGGGTCGCAGTCTCCACTGGAGGCGAGGGTTTGAATCCCAGAGATTCCCCCATAGGAATGAATTGTCGAAATGCCCCATTGAAATGAATGGCGGGATACCAGGTGTCAAAGTCCCCCATTGAACCTTTGAAGGAAAGAGCTGTCAGGATGGCCGAGCGGTCTAAGTCGCTGCGCTCGGGTCGCAGTCCCCACTGGAGGCGCGGGTTCGAATCCCAGAGATTCCCCCATAGGAATGAATGGTCGAAATGCCCAATTGAAATGAATGGCGGGCTACCAGGTGTCAAAGTCCCCCAATGAACCTGGGAAGGAAAGAGCTGTCAGGATGGCTGAGCGGTCTAAGTCGCTGCGTTCGGGTCGCAGTCCCCACTGGAGGCGAGGGTTCGAATCCCAGAGATTCCCCCATAGGAATGAATGGTCGAAATGCCCCATTGAAATGAATGGCGGGCTACCAGGTGTCAAAGTCCCCCAATGAACCTGGGAAGGAAAGAGCTGTCAGGATGGCCGAGCGGTCTAAGTCGCTGCGCTCGGGTCGCAGTCCCCACTGGAGGCGCGGGTTCGAATCCCAGAGATTCCCCCATAGGAATGAATGGTCGAAATGCCCAATTGAAATGAATGGCGGGCTACCAGGTGTCAAAGTCCCCCATTGAACATTGGAAGGAAAGAGCTGTCAGGATGGCCGAGCGGTCTAAGTCAACTAAGCGGTCTAAGCAGTCCCCACTGGAGGCGCGGGTTCGAATCCCAGAGATTCCCCCATAGGAATGAATGGTCGAAATGCCCCATTGAAATGAATGGCGGGCTACCAGGTGTCAAAGTCCCCCATTGAACATTGGAAGGAAAGAGCTGTCAGGATGGCTGAGCGGTCTAAGTCGCTGCGTTCGGGTCGCAGTCCCCACTGGAGGCGAGGGTTCGAATCCCAGAGATTCCCCCATAGGAATGAATGGTCGAAATGCCCCATTGAAATGAATGGCGGGCTACCAGGTGTCAAAGTCCCCCAATGAACCTGGGAAGGAAAGAGCTGTCAGGATGGCCGAGCGGTCTAAGTCGCTGCGCTCGGGTCGCAGTCCCCACTGGAGGCGCGGGTTCGAATCCCAGAGATTCCCCCATAGGAATGAATGGTCGAAATGCCCCATTGAAATGAATGGCGGGATACCAGGTGTCAAAGTCCCCCATTGAACCTTGGAAGGAAAGAGCTGTCAGGATGGCCGAGCGGTCTAAGTTGCTGCGCTCGGGTCGCAGTCCCCACTGGAGGCGTGGGTTCGAATCCCAGAGATTCCCCCATAGGAATGAATGGTCGAAATGCCCAATTGAAATGAATGGCGGGCTACCAGGTGTCAAAGTCCCCCAATGAACCTGGGAAGGAAAATGGCTGAGCGGTCTAAGTCGCTGCGTTCGGGTCGCAGTCCCCACTGGAGGCGTGGGTTCGAATCCCAGAGATTCCCCCTTAGGAATGAATGGTCGAAATGCCCCATTGAAATGAATGGCGGGCTACCAGGTGTCAAAGTCCCCCATTGGACATTGGAAGGAAAGAGCTGTCAGGATGGCTGAGCGGTCTAAGTCGCTATGTTCGGGTCAAAGTCCCCACTGGAGGCGTGGGTTCGAATCCCAGAGATTCCCCCATTGGAATGAATGGTCGAATGGCGGGCTACCAGGTGTCAAAGTCCCCAAATGAACCTGGGAAGGAAAGAGCTGTCAGGATGGCCGAGCGGTCTAAGTCGCTGCGTTCGGGTCGCAGTCCCCACTGGAGGCGTGGGTTCGAATCCCAGAGATTCCCCCATTGGAATGAATGGTCAAAATGCCCCATTGAAATGAATGGCGGGCTACCAGGTGTCAAAGTCCCCCAATGAACCTGGGAAGGAAAGAGCTGTCAGGATGGCTGAGCGGTCTAAGTCGCTGCGTTTGGGTCGCAGTCCCCACTGGAGGCAAGGGTTCGAATCCCAGAGATTCCCCCATAGGAATGAATGGTCGAAATGCCCCATTGAAATGAATGGCGGGCTACCAGGTGTCAAAGTCCCCCAATGGACATTGGAAGGAAAGACCTGTCAGAATGGCCAAGCGGTCTAAGTCGCTGCGCTCGGGTCGCAGTCCCCACTGGAGGCGCGGGTTCGAATCCCAGAGATTCCCCCATAGGAATGAATGGTCGAAATGCCCCATTGAAATGAATGGCGGGCTACCAGGTGTCAAAGTCCCCCATTGAACCTTTGAAGGAAAGAGCTGTCAGGATGGCCGAGCGGTCTAAGTCGCTGCGCTCGGGTCGCAGTCCCCACTGGAGGCGCGGGTTCGAATCCCAGAGATTCCCCCATAGGATAGAATGGTCGAAATGCCCCATTGAAATGAATGGCGGGCTACCAGGTGTCAAAGTCCCCCAATGGACATTGGAAGGAAAGAGCTGTCAGAATGGCCAAGCGGTCTAAGTCGCTGCGCTCGGGTCGCAGTCCCCACTGGAGGCGCGGGTTCGAATCCCAGAGATTCCCCCATAGTAATGAATGGTCGAAATGCCCCATTGAAATGAATGGCGGGCTACCAGGTGTCAAAGTCCCCCATTGGAAATTGGAAGGAAAGAGCTGTCAGGATGGCTGAGCGGTCTAAGTCGCTGTGTTCGGGTCGCAGTCCCCACTGGAGGCGTGGGTTCGAATCCCAGAGATTCCCCAATTGGAATGAATGGTCGAATGGCGGGCTACCAGGTGTCAAAGTCCCCCAATGAACCTGGGAAGGAAAGAGCTGTCAGGAGGGCCGAGCGGTCTAAGTCGCTGCGTTCGGGTCGCAGTCCCCACTGGAGGCGTGGGTTCAAATCCCAGAGATTCCGCCATAGGAATGAATGGTCGAAATGCCCCATTGAAATGAATGGCGGGCTACCAGGTGTCAAAGTCCCCCAATGAACCTGGGAAGGAAAGAGCTGTCAGGATGGCTGAGCGGTCTAAGTCGCTGCGTTCGGGTCGCAGTCCCCACTGGAGGCGTGGGTTCGAATCCCAGAGATTCCCCCATAGGAATGAATGGTCGAAATGCCCCATTCAAATGAATGGCGGGCTACCAGGTGTCAAAGTCCCCCATTGAACCTGGGAAGGAAAGAGCTGTCAGGATGGCCGAGCGGTCTAAGTCGCTGCGTTTGGGTCGCAGTCCCCACTGGAGGCAATGGTTCGAATCCCAGAGATTCCCCCATAGGAATGAATGGTCGAAATGCCCCATTGAAATGAATGGCGGGCTACCAGGTGTCAAAGTCCCCCATTGAACATTGGAAGGAAAGAGCTGTCAGGATGGCTGAGCGGTCTAAGTCGCTGCGTTCGGGTCGCAGTCCCCACTGGAGGCGAGGGTTCGAATCCCAGAGATTCCCCCATAGGAATGAATGGTCGAAATGCCCCATTGAAATGAATGGCGGGCTACCAGGTGTCAAAGTCCCCCAATGAACCTGGGAAGGAAAGAGCTGTCAGGATGGCCGAGCGGTCTAAGTCGCTGCGCTCGGGTCGCAGTCCCCACTGGAGGCGCGGGTTCGAATCCCAGAGATTCCCCCATAGGAATGAATGGTCGAAATGCCCCATTGAAATGAATGGCGGGATACCAGGTGTCAAAGTCCCCCATTGAACCTTGGAAGGAAAGAGCTGTCAGGATGGCCGAGCGGTCTAAGTTGCTGCGCTCGGGTCGCAGTCCCCACTGGAGGCGTGGGTTCGAATCCCAGAGATTCCCCCATAGGAATGAATGGTCGAAATGCCCAATTGAAATGAATGGCGGGCTACCAGGTGTCAAAGTCCCCCAATGAACCTGGGAAGGAAAATGGCTGAGCGGTCTAAGTCGCTGCGTTCGGGTCGCAGTCCCCACTGGAGGCGTGGGTTCGAATCCCAGAGATTCCCCCTTAGGAATGAATGGTCGAAATGCCCCATTGAAATGAATGGCGGGCTACCAGGTGTCAAAGTCCCCCATTGGACATTGGAAGGAAAGAGCTGTCAGGATGGCTGAGCGGTCTAAGTCGCTATGTTCGGGTCAAAGTCCCCACTGGAGGCGTGGGTTCGAATCCCAGAGATTCCCCCATTGGAATGAATGGTCGAATGGCGGGCTACCAGGTGTCAAAGTCCCCAAATGAACCTGGGAAGGAAAGAGCTGTCAGGATGGCCGAGCGGTCTAAGTCGCTGCGTTCGGGTCGCAGTCCCCACTGGAGGCGTGGGTTCGAATCCCAGAGATTCCCCCATTGGAATGAATGGTCAAAATGCCCCATTGAAATGAATGGCGGGCTACCAGGTGTCAAAGTCCCCCAATGAACCTGGGAAGGAAAGAGCTGTCAGGATGGCTGAGCGGTCTAAGTCGCTGCGTTTGGGTCGCAGTCCCCACTGGAGGCAAGGGTTCGAATCCCAGAGATTCCCCCATAGGAATGAATGGTCGAAATGCCCCATTGAAATGAATGGCGGGCTACCAGGTGTCAAAGTCCCCCAATGGACATTGGAAGGAAAGACCTGTCAGAATGGCCAAGCGGTCTAAGTCGCTGCGCTCGGGTCGCAGTCCCCACTGGAGGCGCGGGTTCGAATCCCAGAGATTCCCCCATAGGAATGAATGGTCGAAATGCCCCATTGAAATGAATGGCGGGCTACCAGGTGTCAAAGTCCCCCATTGAACCTTTGAAGGAAAGAGCTGTCAGGATGGCCGAGCGGTCTAAGTCGCTGCGCTCGGGTCGCAGTCCCCACTGGAGGCGCGGGTTCGAATCCCAGAGATTCCCCCATAGGATAGAATGGTCGAAATGCCCCATTGAAATGAATGGCGGGCTACCAGGTGTCAAAGTCCCCCAATGGACATTGGAAGGAAAGAGCTGTCAGAATGGCCAAGCGGTCTAAGTCGCTGCGCTCGGGTCGCAGTCCCCACTGGAGGCGCGGGTTCGAATCCCAGAGATTCCCCCATAGTAATGAATGGTCGAAATGCCCCATTGAAATGAATGGCGGGCTACCAGGTGTCAAAGTCCCCCATTGGAAATTGGAAGGAAAGAGCTGTCAGGATGGCTGAGCGGTCTAAGTCGCTGTGTTCGGGTCGCAGTCCCCACTGGAGGCGTGGGTTCGAATCCCAGAGATTCCCCAATTGGAATGAATGGTCGAATGGCGGGCTACCAGGTGTCAAAGTCCCCCAATGAACCTGGGAAGGAAAGAGCTGTCAGGAGGGCCGAGCGGTCTAAGTCGCTGCGTTCGGGTCGCAGTCCCCACTGGAGGCGTGGGTTCAAATCCCAGAGATTCCGCCATAGGAATGAATGGTCGAAATGCCCCATTGAAATGAATGGCGGGCTACCAGGTGTCAAAGTCCCCCAATGAACCTGGGAAGGAAAGAGCTGTCAGGATGGCTGAGCGGTCTAAGTCGCTGCGTTCGGGTCGCAGTCCCCACTGGAGGCGTGGGTTCGAATCCCAGAGATTCCCCCATAGGAATGAATGGTCGAAATGCCCCATTCAAATGAATGGCGGGCTACCAGGTGTCAAAGTCCCCCATTGAACCTGGGAAGGAAAGAGCTGTCAGGATGGCCGAGCGGTCTAAGTCGCTGCGTTTGGGTCGCAGTCCCCACTGGAGGCAATGGTTCGAATCCCAGAGATTCCCCCATAGGAATGAATGGTCGAAATGCCCCATTGAAATGAATGGCGGGCTACCAGGTGTCAAAGTCCCCCAATGGACATTGGAAGGAAAGAGCTGTCAGAATGGCCAAGCGGTCTAAGTCGCTGCGCTCGGGTCGCAGTCCCCACTGGAGGCGCGGGTTCGAATCCCAGAGATTCCCCCATTGGAATGAATGGTCAAAATGCCCCATTGAAATGAATGGCGGGCTACCAGGTGTCAAAGTCCCCCAATGAACCTGGGAAGGAAAGAGCTGTCAGGATGGCTGAGCGGTCTAAGTCGCTGCGTTTGGGTCGCAGTCCCCACTGGAGGCAAGGGTTCGAATCCCAGAGATTCCCCCATAGGAATGAATGGTCGAAATGCCCCATTGAAATGAATGGCGGGCTACCAGGTGTCAAAGTCCCCCAATGGACATTGGAAGGAAAGACCTGTCAGAATGGCCAAGCGGTCTAAGTCGCTGCGCTCGGGTCGCAGTCCCCACTGGAGGCGCGGGTTCGAATCCCAGAGATTCCCCCATAGGAATGAATGGTCGAAATGCCCCATTAAAATGAATGGCGGGCTACCAGGTGTCAAAGTCCCCCATTGAACCTTTGAAGGAAAGAGCTGTCAGGATGGCCGAGCGGTCTAAGTCGCTGCGCTCGGGTCGCAGTCCCCACTGGAGGCGCGGGTTCGAATCCCAGAGATTCCCCCATAGGATAGAATGGTCGAAATGCCCCATTGAAATGAATGGCGGGCTACCAGGTGTCAAAGTCCCCCAATGGACATTGGAAGGAAAGAGCTGTCAGAATGGCCAAGCGGTCTAAGTCGCTGCGCTCGGGTCGCAGTCCCCACTGGAGGCGCGGGTTCGAATCCCAGAGATTCCCCCATAGGAATGAATGGTCGAAATGCCCCATTGAAATGAATGGCGGGCTACCAGGTGTCAAAGTCCCCCATTGGAAATTGGAAGGAAAGAGCTGTCAGGATGGCTGAGCGGTCTAAGTCGCTGTGTTCGGGTCGCAGTCCCCACTGGAGGCGTGGGTTCGAATCCCAGAGATTCCCCAATTGGAATGAATGGTCGAATGGCGGGCTACCAGGTGTCAAAGTCCCCCAATGAACCTGGGAAGGAAAGAGCTGTCAGGAGGGCCGAGCGGTCTAAGTCGCTGCGTTCGGGTCGCAGTCCCCACTGGAGGCGTGGGTTCAAATCCCAGAGATTCCGCCATAGGAATGAATGGTCGAAATGCCCCATTGAAATGAATGGCGGGCTACCAGGTGTCAAAGTCCCCCAATGAACCTGGGAAGGAAAGAGCTGTCAGGATGGCTGAGCGGTCTAAGTCGCTGCGTTCGGGTCGCAGTCCCCACTGGAGGCGTGGGTTCGAATCCCAGAGATTCCCCCATAGGAATGAATGGTCGAAATGCCCCATTCAAATGAATGGCGGGCTACCAGGTGTCAAAGTCCCCCATTGAACCTGGGAAGGAAAGAGCTGTCAGGATGGCCGAGCGGTCTAAGTCGCTGCGTTTGGGTCGCAGTCCCCACTGGAGGCAATGGTTCGAATCCCAGAGATTCCCCCATAGGAATGAATGGTCGAAATGCCCCATTGAAATGAATGGCGGGCTACCAGGTGTCAAAGTCCCCCAATGGACATTGGAAGGAAAGAGCTGTCAGAATGGCCAAGCGGTCTAAGTCGCTGCGCTCGGGTCGCAGTCCCCACTGGAGGCGCGGGTTCGAATCCCAGAGATTCCCCCATAGGAATGAATGGTCGAAATGCCCCATTGAAATGAATGGCGGGCTACCAGGTGTCAAAGTCCCCCAATGAACCTGGGAAGGAAAGAGCTGTCAGGATGGCTGAGCGGTCTAAGTCGCTGCGTTCGGGTCGCAGTCCCCACTGGAGGCGAGGGTTCGAATCCCAGAGATTCCCCCATAGGAATGAATGGTCGAAATGCCCCATTGAAATGAATGGCGGGCTACCAGGTGTCAAAGTCCCCCATTGAACATTGGAAGGAAAGAGCTGTCAGGATGGCTGAGCGGTCTAAGCCGCTGCGTTCGGGTCGCAGTCCCCACTGGAGGCGAGGGTTCGAATCCCAGAGATTCCCCCATAGGAATGAATGGTCGAAATGCCCAATTGAAATGAATGGCGGGCTACCAGGTGTCAAAGTCCCCCATTGAACCTTGGAAGGAAAGAGCTGTCAGGATGGCCGAGCGGTCTAAGTCGCTGCGTTCGGGTCGCAGTCCCCACTGGAGGCGAGGGTTCGAATCCCAGAGATTCCCCCATAGGAATGAATGGTCGAAATGCCCCATTGAAATGAATGGCGGGATACCAGGTGTCAAAGTCCCCCATTGAACCTTGGAAGGAAAGAGCTGTCAGGATGGCCGAGCGGTCTAAGTCGCTGCGCTCGGGTCGCAGTCCCCACTGGAGGCGCGGGTTCGAATCCCAGAGATTCCCCCATAGGAATGAATGGTCCAAATGCCCCACTGAAATGAATGGCGGGCTACCAGGTGTCAAAGTCCCCCAATGAACCTGGGAAGGAAAGAGCTGTCAGGATGCCCGAGAGGTCTAAGTCGCTGCGCTCGGGTCGCAGTCCCCACTGGAGGTGCGGGTTCGAATCCCAGAGTTTCCCCCATAGGAATGAATGGTCGAAATGCCCAATTGAAATGAATGGCGGGATACCAGGTGTCAAAGTCCCCCATTGAACCTTGGAAGGAAAGAGCTGTCAGGATGGCCGAGCGGTCTAAGTCGCTGCGCTCGGGTCGCAGTCCCCACTGGAGGCGTGGGTTCGAATCCCAGCGATTCCCCCATAGGAATGAATGGTCGAAATGCCCAATTGAAATGAATGGCGGGCTACCAGGTGTCAAAGTCCCCCATTGAACCTTGGAAGGAAAGAGCTGTCAGGATGGCCGAGCGGTCTAAGTCGCTGCGCTCGGGTCGCAGTCCCCACTGGAGGCGTGGGTTCGAATCCCAGAGATTCCCCCATAGGAATGAATGGTCGAAATGCCCAATTGAAATGAATGGCGGGCTACCAGGTGTCAAAGTCCCCCAATGAACCTGGGAAGGAAAGAGCTGTCAGGATGGCCGAGCGGTCTAAGTCGCTGCGCTCGGGTCGCAGTCCCCACTGGAGGCGCGGGTTCGAATCCCAGAGATTCCCCCATAGGAATGAATGGCGGGCTACCAGGTGTCAAAGTCCCCCAATGAACCTGGGAAGGAAAGAGCTGTCAGGATGCCCGAGAGGTCTAAGTCGCTGCGCTCGGGTCGCAGTCCCCACTGGAGGTGCGGGTTCGAATCCCAGAGTTTCCCCCATAGGAATGAATGGTCGAAATGCCCAATTGAAATGAATGGCGGGATACCAGGTGTCAAAGTCCCCCATTGAACCTTGGAAGGAAAGAGCTGTCAGGATGGCCGAGCGGTCTAAGTCGCTGCGCTCGGGTCGCAGTCCCCACTGGAGGCGTGGGTTCGAATCCCAGCGATTCCCCCATAGGAATGAATGGTCGAAATGCCCAATTGAAATGAATGGCGGGCTACCAGGTGTCAAAGTCCCCCATTGAACCTTGGAAGGAAAGAGCTGTCAGGATGGCCGAGCGGTCTAAGTCGCTGCGCTCGGGTCGCAGTCCCCACTGGAGGCGTGGGTTCGAATCCCAGAGATTCCCCCATAGGAATGAATGGTCGAAATGCCCAATTGAAATGAATGGCGGGCTACCAGGTGTCAAAGTCCCCCAATGAACCTGGGAAGGAAAGAGCTGTCAGGATGGCCGAGCGGTCTAAGTCGCTGCGCTCGGGTCGCAGTCCCCACTGGAGGCGCGGGTTCGAATCCCAGAGATTCCCCCATAGGAATGAATGGCGGGCTACCAGGTGTCAAAGTCCCCCAATGAACCTGGGAAGGAAAGAGCTGTCAGGATGGCCGAGCGGTCTAAGTCGCTGCGCTCGGGTCGCAGTCCCCACTGGAGGCGCGGGTTCGAATCCCAGAGATTCCCCCATAGGAATGAATGGTCCAAATGCCCCATTGAAATGAATGGCGGGATACCAGGTGTCAAAGTCCCCCATTGAACCTTGGAAGGAAAGAGCTGTCAGGATGGCCGAGCGGTCTAAGTCGCTGCGCTCGGGTCGCAGTCCCCACTGGAGGCGTGGGTTCGAATCCCAGAGATTCCCCCATAGGAATGAATGGTCGAAATGCCCAATTGAAATGAATGGCGGGCTACCAGGTGTCAAAGTCCCCCAATGAACCTGGGAAGGAAAGAGCTGTCAGGATGGCCGAGCGGTCTAAGTCGCTGCGTTTGGGTCGCAGTCCCCACTGGAGGCAAGGGTTCGAATCCCAGAGATTCCCCCATAGGAATGAATGGTCGAAATGCCCCATTGAAATGAATGGCGGGCTACCAGGTGTCAAAGTCCCCCAATGGACATTGGAAGGAAAGAGCTGTCAGAATGGCCGAGCGGTCTAAGTCGCTGCGCTCGGGTCGCAGTCCCCACTGGAGGCGTGGGTTCGAATCCCAGAGATTCCCCCATAGGAATGAATGGTCGAAATGCCCAATTGAAATGAATGGCGGGCTACCAGGTGTCAAAGTCCCCCAATGAACCTGGGAAGGAAAATGGCTGAGCGGTCTAAGTCGCTGCGTTCGGGTCGCAGTCCCCACTGGAGGCGTGGGTTCGAATCCCAGAGATTCCCCCATAGGAATGAATGGTCGAAATGCCCCATTGAAATGAATGGCGGGCTACCAGGTGTCAAAGTCCCCCAATGGACATTGGAAGGAAAGACCTGTCAGAATGGCCAAGCGGTCTAAGTCGCTGCGCTCGGGTCGCAGTCCCCATTGGAGGCGCGGGTTCGAATCCCAGAGATTCCCCCATAGGAATGAATGGTCGAAATGCCCCATTGAAATGAATGACGGGCTACCAGGTGTCAAAGTCCCCCATTGAACCTGGGAAGGAAAGAGCTGTCAGGATGGCCGAGCGGTCTAAGTCGCTGCGTTTGGGTCGCAGTCCCCACTGGAGGCAAGGGTTCGAATCCCAGAGATTCCCCCATAGGAATGAATGGTCGAAATGCCCCATTGAAATGAATGGCGGGCTACCAGGTGTCAAAGTCCCCCAATGGACATTGGAAGGAAAGAGCTGTCAGAATGGCCAAGCGGTCTAAGTCGCTGCGCTCGGGTCGCAATCCCCACTGGAGGCGCGGGTTCGAATCCCAGAGATTCCCCCATAGGAATGAATGGTCGAAATGCCCCATTGAAATGAATGGCGGGCTACCAGGTGTCAAAGTCCCCCAATGAACCTGGGAAGGAAAGAGCTGTCAGGATGGCTGAGCGGTCTAAGTCGCTGCGTTCGGGTCGCAGTCCCCACTGGAGGCGAGGGTTCGAATCCCAGAGATTCCCCCATAGGAATGAATGGTCGAAATGCCCCATTGAAATGAATGGCGGGCTACCAGGTGTCAAAGTCCCCCATTGAACATTGGAAGGAAAGAGCTGTCAGGATGGCTGAGCGGTCTAAGCCGCTGCGTTCGGGTCGCAGTCCCCAACTGGAGGCGAGGGTTCGAATCCCAGAGATTCCCCCATAGGAATGAATGGTCGAAATGCCCAATTGAAATGAATGGCGGGCTACCAGGTGTCAAAGTCCCCCATTGAACCTTGGAAGGAAAGAGCTGTCAGGATGGCCGAGCGGTCTAAGTCGCTGCGTTCGGGTCGCAGTCCCCACTGGAGGCGAGGGTTCGAATCCCAGAGATTCCCCCATAGGAATGAATGGTCGAAATGCCCCATTGAAATGAATGGCGGGATACCAGGTGTCAAAGTCCCCCATTGAACCTTGGAAGGAAAGAGCTGTCAGGATGGCCGAGCGGTCTAAGTCGCTGCGCTCGGGTCGCAGTCCCCACTGGAGGCGCGGGTTCGAATCCCAGAGATTCCCCCATAGGAATGAATGGTCCAAATGCCCCATTGAAATGAATGGCGGGCTACCAGGTGTCAAAGTCCCCCAATGAACCTGGGAAGGAAAGAGCTGTCAGGATGCCCGAGAGGTCTAAGTCACTGCGCTCGGGTCGCAGTCCCCACTGGAGGTGCGGGTTCGAATCCCAGAGTTTCCCCCATAGGAATGAATGGTCGAAATGCCCAATTGAAATGAATGGCGGGATACCAGGTGTCAAAGTCCCCCATTGAATCTTGGAAGGAAAGAGCTGTCAGGATGGCCGAGCGGTCTAAGTCGCTGCGCTCGGGTCGCAGTCCCCACTGGAGGCGTGGGTTCGAATCCCAGCGATTCCCCCATAGGAATGAATGGTCGAAATGCCCAATTGAAATGAATGGCGGGCTACCAGGTGTCAAAGTCCCCCATTGAACCTTGGAAGGAAAGAGCTGTCAGGATGGCCGAGCGGTCTAAGTCGCTGCGCTCGGGTCGCAGTCCCCCACTGGAGGCGTGGGTTCGAATCCCAGAGATTCCCCCATAGGAATGAATGGTCGAAATGCCCAATTGAAATGAATGGCGGGCTACCAGGTGTCAAAGTCCCCCAATGAACCTGGGAAGGAAAGAGCTGTCAGGATGGCCGAGCGGTCTAAGTCGCTGCGCTCGGGTCGCAGTCCCCACTGGAGGCGCGGGTTCGAATCCCAGAGATTCCCCCATAGGAATGAATGGCGGGCTACCAGGTGTCAAAGTCCCCCATTGAACCTTTGAAGGAAAGAGCTGTCAGGATGGCCGAGCGGTCTAAGTCGCTGCGCTCGGGTCGCAGTCCCCACTGGAGGCGCGGGTTCGAATCCCAGAGATTCCCCCATAGGATAGAATGGTCGAAATGCCCCATTGAAATGAATGGCGGGCTACCAGGTGTCAAAGTCCCCCAATGGACATTGGAAGGAAAGAGCTGTCAGAATGGCCGAGCGGTCTAAGTCGCTGCGCTCGGGTCGCAGTCCCCACTGGAGGCGTGGGTTCGAATCCCAGAGATTCCCCATAGGAATGAATGGTCGAAATGCCCAATTGAAATGAATGGCGGGCTACCAGGTGTCAAAGTCCCCCAATGAACCTGGGAAGGAAAATGGCTGAGCGGTCTAAGTCGCTGCGTTCGGGTCGCAGTCCCCACTGGAGGCGTGGGTTCGAATCCCAGAGATTCCCCCATAGGAATGAATGGTCGAAATGCCCCATTGAAATGAATGGCGGGCTACCAGGTGTCAAAGTCCCCCAATGGACATTGGAAGGAAAGACCTGTCAGAATGGCCAAGCGGTCTAAGTCGCTGCGCTCGGGTCGCAGTCCCCACTGGAGGCGCGGGTTCGAATCCCAGAGATTCCCCCATAGGAATGAATGGTCGAAATGCCCCATTGAAATGAATGACGGGCTACCAGGTGTCAAAGTCCCCCATTGAACCTGGGAAGGAAAGAGCTGTCAGGATGGCCGAGCGGTCTAAGTCGCTGCGTTTGGGTCGCAGTCCCCACTGGAGGCAAGGGTTCGAATCCCAGAGATTCCCCCATAGGAATGAATGGTCGAAATGCCCCATTGAAATGAATGGCGGGCTACCAGGTGTCAAAGTCCCCCAATGGACATTGGAAGGAAAGAGCTGTCAGAATGGCCAAGCGGTCTAAGTCGCTGCGCTCGGGTCGCAATCCCCACTGGAGGCGCGGGTTCGAATCCCAGAGATTCCCCCATAGGAATGAATGGTCGAAATGCCCCATTGAAATGAATGGCGGGCTACCAGGTGTCAAAGTCCCCCAATGAACCTGGGAAGGAAAGAGCTGTCAGGATGGCTGAGCGGTCTAAGTCGCTGCGTTCGGGTCGCAGTCCCCACTGGAGGCGAGGGTTCGAATCCCAGAGATTCCCCCATAGGAATGAATGGTCGAAATGCCCCATTGAAATGAATGGCGGGCTACCAGGTGTCAAAGTCCCCCATTGAACATTGGAAGGAAAGAGCTGTCAGGATGGCTGAGCGGTCTAAGCCGCTGCGTTCGGGTCGCAGTCCCAACTGGAGGCGAGGGTTCGAATCCCAGAGATTCCCCCATAGGAATGAATGGTCGAAATGCCCAATTGAAATGAATGGCGGGCTACCAGGTGTCAAAGTCCCCCATTGAACCTTGGAAGGAAAGAGCTGTCAGGATGGCCGAGCGGTCTAAGTCGCTGCGTTCGGGTCGCAGTCCCCACTGGAGGCGAGGGTTCGAATCCCAGAGATTCCCCCATAGGAATGAATGGTCGAAATGCCCCATTGAAATGAATGGCGGGATACCAGGTGTCAAAGTCCCCCATTGAACCTTGGAAGGAAAGAGCTGTTAGGATGGCCGAGCGGTCTAAGTCGCTGCGCTCAGGTCGCAGTCCCCACTGGAGGCGCGGGTTCGAATCCCAGAGATTCCCCCATAGGAATGAATGGTCCAAATGCCCCATTGAAATGAATGGCGGGCTACCAGGTGTCAAAGTCCCCCAATGAACCTGGGAAGGAAAGAGCTGTCAGGATGCCCGAGAGGTCTAAGTCACTGCGCTCGGGTCGCAGTCCCCACTGGAGGTGCGGGTTCGAATCCCAGAGTTTCCCCCATAGGAATGAATGGTCGAAATGCCCAATTGAAATGAATGGCGGGATACCAGGTGTCAAAGTCCCCCATTGAACCTTGGAAGGAAAGAGCTGTCAGGATGGCCGAGCGGTCTAAGTCGCTGCGCTCGGGTCGCAGTCCCCACTGGAGGCGCGGGTTCGAATCCCAGAGATTCCCCCATAGGAATGAATGGTCCAAATGCCCCATTGAAATGAATGGCGGGCTACCAGGTGTCAAAGTCCCCCAATGAACCTGGGAAGGAAAGAGCTGTCAGGATGCCCGAGAGGTCTAAGTCACTGCGCTCGGGTCGCAGTCCCCACTGGAGGTGCGGGTTCGAATCCCAGAGTTTCCCCCATAGGAATGAATGGTCGAAATGCCCAATTGAAATGAATGGCGGGATACCAGGTGTCAAAGTCCCCCATTGAATCTTGGAAGGAAAGAGCTGTCAGGATGGCCGAGCGGTCTAAGTCGCTGCGCTCGGGTCGCAGTCCCCACTGGAGGCGTGGGTTCGAATCCCAGCGATTCCCCCATAGGAATGAATGGTCGAAATGCCCAATTGAAATGAATGGCGGGCTACCAGGTGTCAAAGTCCCCCATTGAACCTTGGAAGGAAAGAGCTGTCAGGATGGCCGAGCGGTCTAAGTCGCTGCGCTCGGGTCGCAGTCCCCACTGGAGGCGTGGGTTCGAATCCCAGAGATTCCCCCATAGGAATGAATGGTCGAAATGCCCAATTGAAATGAATGGCGGGCTAGCAGGTGTCAAAGTCCCCCAATGAACCTGGGAAGGAAAGAGCTGTCAGGATGGCCGAGCGGTCTAAGTCGCTGCGCTCGGGTCGCAGTCCCCACTGGAGGCGCGGGTTCGAATCCCAGAGATTCCCCCATAGGAATGAATGGCGGGCTACCAGGTGTCAAAGTCCCCCATTGAACCTTTGAAGGAAAGAGCTGTCAGGATGGCCGAGCGGTCTAAGTCGCTGCGCTCGGGTCGCAGTCCCCACTGGAGGCGCGGGTTCGAATCCCAGAGATTCCCCCATAGGATAGAATGGTCGAAATGCCCCATTGAAATGAATGGCGGGCTACCAGGTGTCAAAGTCCCCCAATGGACATTGGAAGGAAAGAGCTGTCAGAATGGCCGAGCGGTCTAAGTCGCTGCGCTCGGGTCGCAGTCCCCACTGGAGGCGTGGGTTCGAATCCCAGAGATTCCCCCATAGGAATGAATGGTCGAAATGCCCAATTGAAATGAATGGCGGGCTACCAGGTGTCAAAGTCCCCCAATGAACCTGGGAAGGAAAATGGCTGAGCGGTCTAAGTCGCTGCGTTCGGGTCGCAGTCCCCACTGGAGGCGTGGGTTCGAATCCCAGAGATTCCCCCATAGGAATGAATGGTCGAAATGCCCCATTGAAATGAATGGCGGGCTACCAGGTGTCAAAGTCCCCCAATGGACATTGGAAGGAAAGACCTGTCAGAATGGCCAAGCGGTCTAAGTCGCTGCGCTCGGGTCGCAGTCCCCACTGGAGGCGCGGGTTCGAATCCCAGAGATTCCCCCATAGGAATGAATGGTCGAAATGCCCCATTGAAATGAATGACGGGCTACCAGGTGTCAAAGTCCCCCATTGAACCTGGGAAGGAAAGAGCTGTCAGGATGGCCGAGCGGTCTAAGTCGCTGCGTTTGGGTCGCAGTCCCCACTGGAGGCAAGGGTTCGAATCCCAGAGATTCCCCCATAGGAATGAATGGTCGAAATGCCCCATTGAAATGAATGGCGGGCTACCAGGTGTCAAAGTCCCCCAATGGACATTGGAAGGAAAGAGCTGTCAGAATGGCCAAGCGGTCTAAGTCGCTGCGCTCGGGTCGCAATCCCCACTGGAGGCGCGGGTTCGAATCCCAGAGATTCCCCCATAGGAATGAATGGTCGAAATGCCCCATTGAAATGAATGGCGGGCTACCAGGTGTCAAAGTCCCCCAATGAACCTGGGAAGGAAAGAGCTGTCAGGATGGCTGAGCGGTCTAAGTCGCTGCGTTCGGGTCGCAGTCCCCACTGGAGGCGAGGGTTCGAATCCCAGAGATTCCCCCATAGGAATGAATGGTCGAAATGCCCCATTGAAATGAATGGCGGGCTACCAGGTGTCAAAGTCCCCCATTGAACATTGGAAGGAAAGAGCTGTCAGGATGGCTGAGCGGTCTAAGCCGCTGCGTTCGGGTCGCAGTCCCAACTGGAGGCGAGGGTTCGAATCCCAGAGATTCCCCCATAGGAATGAATGGTCGAAATGCCCAATTGAAATGAATGGCGGGCTACCAGGTGTCAAAGTCCCCCATTGAACCTTGGAAGGAAAGAGCTGTCAGGATGGCCGAGCGGTCTAAGTCGCTGCGTTCGGGTCGCAGTCCCCACTGGAGGCGAGGGTTCGAATCCCAGAGATTCCCCCATAGGAATGAATGGTCGAAATGCCCCATTGAAATGAATGGCGGGATACCAGGTGTCAAAGTCCCCCATTGAACCTTGGAAGGAAAGAGCTGTTAGGATGGCCGAGCGGTCTAAGTCGCTGCGCTCAGGTCGCAGTCCCCACTGGAGGCGCGGGTTCGAATCCCAGAGATTCCCCCATAGGAATGAATGGTCCAAATGCCCCATTGAAATGAATGGCGGGCTACCAGGTGTCAAAGTCCCCCAATGAACCTGGGAAGGAAAGAGCTGTCAGGATGCCCGAGAGGTCTAAGTCACTGCGCTCGGGTCGCAGTCCCCACTGGAGGTGCGGGTTCGAATCCCAGAGTTTCCCCCATAGGAATGAATGGTCGAAATGCCCAATTGAAATGAATGGCGGGATACCAGGTGTCAAAGTCCCCCATTGAACCTTGGAAGGAAAGAGCTGTCAGGATGGCCGAGCGGTCTAAGTCGCTGCGCTCGGGTCGCAGTCCCCACTGGAGGCGTGGGTTCGAATCCCAGCGATTCCCCCATAGGAATGAATGGTCGAAATGCCCAATTGAAATGAATGGCGGGCTACCAGGTGTCAAAGTCCCCCATTGAACCTTGGAAGGAAAGAGCTGTCAGGATGGCCGAGCGGTCTAAGTCGCTGCGCTCGGGTCGCAGTCCCCACTGGAGGCGTGGGTTCGAATCCCAGAGATTCCCCCATAGGAATGAATGGTCGAAATGCCCAATTGAAATGAATGGCGGGCTACCAGGTGTCAAAGTCCCCCAATGAACCTGGGAAGGAAAGAGCTGTCAGGATGGCCGAGCGGTCTAAGTCGCTGCGCTCGGGTCGCAGTCCCCACTGGAGGCGCGGGTTTGAATCCCAGAGATTCCCCCATAGGAATGAATGGCGGGCTACCAGGTGTCAAAGTCCCCCATTGAACCTTTGAAGGAAAGAGCTGTCAGGATGGCCGAGCGGTCTAAGTCGCTGCGCTCGGGTCGCAGTCCCCACTGGAGGCGCGGGTTCGAATCCCAGAGATTCCCCCATAGGATAGAATGGTCGAAATGCCCCAATGAAATGAATGGCGGGCTACCAGGTGTCAAAGTCCCCCATTGAACATTGGAAGGAAAGAGCTGTCAGGATGGCTGAGCGGTCTAAGTCGCTGCGTTCGGGTCGCAGTCCCCACTGGAGGCGAGGGTTCGAATCCCAGAGATTCCCCCATAGGAATGAATGGTCGAAATGCCCCATTGAAATGAATGGCGGGCTACCAGGTGTCAAAGTCCCCCAATGAACCTGGGAAGGAAAGAGCTGTCAGGATGGCCGAGCGGTCTAAGTCGCTGCGCTCGGGTCGCAGTCCCCACTGGAGGCGCGGGTTCGAATCCCAGAGATTCCCCCATAGGAATGAATGGTCGAAATGCCCAATTGAAATGAATGGCGGGCTACCAGGTGTCAAAGTCCCCCATTGAACATTGGAAGGAAAGAGCTGTCAGGATGGCCGAGCGGTCTAAGTCAACTAAGCGGTCTAAGCAGTCCCCACTGGAGGCGCGGGTTCGAATCCCAGAGATTCCCCCATAGGAATGAATGGTCGAAATGCCCCATTGAAATGAATGGCGGGCTACCAGGTGTCAAATTCCCCCATTGAACCTTGGAAGGAAAGAGCTGTCAGGATGGCTGAGCGGTCTAAGTCGCTGCGTTCGGGTCGCAGTCCCCACTGGAGGCGAGGGTTCGAATCCCAGAGATTCCCCCATAGGAATGAATGGTCGAAATGCCCCATTGAAATGAATGGCGGGCTACCAGGTGTCAAAGTCCCCCAATGAACCTGGGAAGGAAAGAGCTGTCAGGATGGCCGAGCGGTCTAAGTCGCTGCACTCGGGTCGCAGTCCCCACTGGAGGCGCGGGTTCGAATCCCAGAGATTCCCCCATAGGAATGAATGGTCGAAATGCCCCATTGAAATGAATGGCGGGATACCAGGTGTCAAAGTCCCCCATTGAACCTTGGAAGGAAAGAGCTGTCAGGATGGCCGAGCGGTCTAAGTCGCTGCGCTCGGGTCGCAGTCCCCACTGGAGGCGTGGGTTCGAATCCCAGAGATTCCCCCAGAGGAATGAATGGTCGAAATGCCCAATTGAAATGAATGGCGGGCTACCAGGTGTCAAAGTCCCCCAATGAACCTGGGAAGGAAAGAGCTGTCAGGATGGCTGAGCGGTCTAAGTCGCTGCGTTCGGGTCGCAGTCCCCACTGGAGGCCCGGGTTCGAATCCCAGAGATTCCCCCATAGGAATGAATGGTCGAAATGCCCCATTGAAATGAATGGCGGGCTACCAGGTGTCAAAGTCCCCCAATGAACCTGGGAAGGAAAGAGCTGTCAGGATGGCCGAGCTGTCTAAGTCGCTGCGCTCGGGTCGCAGTCCCCACTGGAGGCGCGGGTTCGAATCCCAGAGATTCCCCCATAGGAATGAATGGTCGAAATGCCCAATTGAAATGAATGGCGGGCTACCAGGTGTCAAAGTCCCCCATTGAACATTGGAAGGAAAGAGCTGTCAGGATGGCCGAGCGGTCTAAGTCAACTAAGCGGTCTAAGCAGTCCCCACTGGAGGCGCGGGTTCGAATCCCAGAGATTCCCCCATAGGAATGAATGGTCGAAATGCCCAATTGAAATGAATGGCGGGCTACCAGGTGTCAAAGTCCCCCATTGAACATTGGAAGGAAAGAGCTGTCAGGATGGCCGAGCGGTCTAAGTCGTCTAAGCGGTCTAAGCAGTCCCCACTGGAGGCGCGGGTTCGAATCCCAGAGATTCCCCCATAGGAATGAATGGTCGAAATGCCCCATTGAAATGAATGGCGGGCTACCAGGTGTCAAAGTCCCCCATTGAACCTTGGAAGGAAAGAGCTGTCAGGATGGCTGAGCGGTCTAAGTCGCTGCGTTCGGGGCGCAGTCCCCACTGGAGGCGAGGGTTCGAATCCCAGAGATTCCCCCATAGGAATGAATGGTCGAAATGCCCCATTGAAATGAATGGCGGGCTACCAGGTGTCAAAGTCCCCCAATGAACCTGGGAAGGAAAGAGCTGTCAGGATGGCCGAGCGGTCTAAGTCGCTGCACTCGGGTCGCAGTCCCCACTGGAGGCGCGGGTTCGAATCCCAGAGATTCCCCCATAGGAATGAATGGTTGAAATGCCCCATTGAAATGAATGGCGGGATACCAGGTGTCAAAGTCCCCCATTGAACCTTGGAAGGAAAGAGCTGTCAGGATGGCCGAGCGGTGTAAGTCGCTGCGTTCGGGTCGCAGTCCCTACTGGAGGCGAGGGTTCGAATCCCAGAGATTCCCCCATAGGAATGAATGGTCGAAATGCCCCATTGAAATGAATGACGGGATACCAGGTGTCAAAGTCCCCCATTGAACCTTGGAAGGAAAGAGCTGTCAGGATGGCCGAGCGGTCTAAGTCGCTGCGCTCGGGTCGCAGTCCCCACTGGAGGCGCGGGTTCGAATCCCAGAGATTCCCCCATAGGAATGAATGGTCCAAATGCCCCATTGAAATGAATGGCGGGCTACCAGGTGTCAAACTCCCCCAATGAACCTGGGAAGGAAAGAGCTGTCAGGATGCCCGAGAGGTCGAAGTCGCTGCGCTCGGGTCGCAGTCCCCACTGGAGGTGCGGGTTCGAATCCCAGAGTTTCCCCCATAGGAATGAATGGTCGAAATGCCCCATTGAAATGAATGGCGGGATACCAGGTGTCAAAGTCCCCCATTGAACCTTGGAAGGAAAGAGCTGTCAGGATGGCCGAGCGGTCTAAGTCGCTGCGTTCGGGTCGCAGTCCCCACTGGAGGCGAGGGTTCGAATCCCAGAGATTCCCCCATAGGAATGAATGGTCGAAATGCCCCATTGAAATGAATGACGGGATACCAGGTGTCAAAGTCCCCCATTGAACCTTGGAAGGAAAGAGCTGTCAGGATGGCCGAGCGGTCTAAGTCGCTGCGCTCGGGTCGCAGTCCCCACTGGAGGCGCGGGTTCGAATCCCAGAGATTCCCCCATAGGAATGAATGGTCCAAATGCCCCATTGAAATGAATGGCGGGCTACCAGGTGTCAAACTCCCCCAATGAACCTGGGAAGGAAAGAGCTGTCAGGATGCCCGAGAGGTCTAAGTCGCTGCGCTCGGGTCGCAGTCCCCACTGGAGGTGCGGGTTCGAATCCCAGAGTTTCCCCCATAGGAATGAATGGTCGAAATGCCCAATTGAAATGAATGGCGGGATACCAGGTGTCAAAGTCCCCCATTGAACCTTGGAAGGAAAGAGCTGTCAGGATGGCCGAGCGGTCTAAGTCGCTGCGCTCGGGTCGCAGTCCCCACTGGAGGCGTGGGTTCGAATCCCAGCGATTCCCCCATAGGAATGAATGGCGGGCTACCAGGTGTCAAAGTCCCCCATTGAACCTTGGAAGGAAAGAGCTGTCAGGATGGCCGAGCGGTCTAAGTCGCTGCGCTCGGGTCGCAGTCCCCACTGGAGGCGTGGGTTCGAATCCCAGAGATTCCCCCATAGGAATGAATGGTCGAAATGCCCAATTGAAATGAATGGCGGGCTACCAGGTGTCAAAGTCCCCCAATGAACCTGGGAAGGAAAGAGCTGTCAGGATGGCCGAGCGGTCTAAGTCGCTGCGATCGGGTCGCAGTCCCCACTGGAGGCGCGGGTTCGAATCCCAGAGATTCCCCCATAGGAATGAATGGCGGGCTACCAGGTGTCAAAGTCCCCCATTGAACCTTTGAAGGAAAGAGCTGTCAGGATGGCCGAGCGGTCTAAGTCGCTGCGCTCGGGTCGCAGTCCCCACTGGAGGCGAGGGTTCGAATCCCAGAGATTCCCCCATAGGAATGAATGGTCGAAATGCCCCATTGAAATGAATGACGGGATACCAGGTGTCAAAGTCCCCCATTGAACCTTGGAAGGAAAGAGCTGTCAGGATGGCCGAGCGGTCTAAGTCGCTGCGCTCGGGTCGCAGTCCCCACTGGAGGCGCGGGTTCGAATCCCAGAGATTCCCCCATAGGAATGAATGGTCCAAATGCCCCATTGAAATGAATGGCGGGCTACCAGGTGTCAAACTCCCCCAATGAACCTGGGAAGGAAAGAGCTGTCAGGATGCCCGAGAGGTCTAAGTCGCTGCGCTCGGGTCGCAGTCCCCACTGGAGGTGCGGGTTCGAATCCCAGAGTTTCCCCCATAGGAATGAATGGTCGAAATGCCCCATTGAAATGAATGGCGGGATACCAGGTGTCAAAGTCCCCCATTGAACCTTGGAAGGAAAGAGCTGTCAGGATGGCCGAGCGGTCTAAGTCGCTGCGTTCGGGTCGCAGTCCCCACTGGAGGCGAGGGTTCGAATCCCAGAGATTCCCCCATAGGAATGAATGGTCGAAATGCCCCATTGAAATGAATGACGGGATACCAGGTGTCAAAGTCCCCCATTGAACCTTGGAAGGAAAGAGCTGTCAGGATGGCCGAGCGGTCTAAGTCGCTGCGCTCGGGTCGCAGTCCCCACTGGAGGCGCGGGTTCGAATCCCAGAGATTCCCCCATAGGAATGAATGGTCCAAATGCCCCATTGAAATGAATGGCGGGCTACCAGGTGTCAAACTCCCCCAATGAACCTGGGAAGGAAAGAGCTGTCAGGATGCCCGAGAGGTCTAAGTCGCTGCGCTCGGGTCGCAGTCCCCACTGGAGGTGCGGGTTCGAATCCCAGAGTTTCCCCCATAGGAATGAATGGTCGAAATGCCCAATTGAAATGAATGGCGGGATACCAGGTGTCAAAGTCCCCCATTGAACCTTGGAAGGAAAGAGCTGTCAGGATGGCCGAGCGGTCTAAGTCGCTGCGCTCGGGTCGCAGTCCCCACTGGAGGCGTGGGTTCGAATCCCAGCGATTCCAACCATAGGAATGAATGGCGGGCTACCAGGTGTCAAAGTCCCCCATTGAACCTTGGAAGGAAAGAGCTGTCAGGATGGCCGAGCGGTCTAAGTCGCTGCGCTCGGGTCGCAGTCCCCACTGGAGGCGTGGGTTCGAATCCCAGAGATTCCCCCATAGGAATGAATGGTCGAAATGCCCAATTGAAATGAATGGCGGGCTACCAGGTGTCAAAGTCCCCCAATGAACCTGGGAAGGAAAGAGCTGTCAGGATGGCCGAGCGGTCTAAGTCGCTGCGCTCGGGTCGCAGTCCCCACTGGAGGCGCGGGTTCGAATCCCAGAGATTCCCCCATAGGAATGAATGGCGGGCTACCAGGTGTCAAAGTCCCCCATTGAATCTTTGAAGGAAAGAGCTGTCAGGATGGCCGAGCGGTCTAAGTCGCTGCGCTCGGGTCGCAGTCCCCACTGGAGGCGCGGGTTCGAATCCCAGAGATTCCCCCATAGGAATGAATGGTCGAAATGCCCAATTGAAATGAATGGCGGGCTACCAGGTGTCAAAGTCCCCCAATGAACCTGGGAAGGAAAGAGCTGTCAGGATGGCTGAGCGGTCTAAGCCGCTGCGTTCGGGTCGCAGTCCCCACTGGAGGCGAGGGTTCGAATCCCAGAGATTCCCCCATAGGAATGAATGGTCGAAATGCCCAATTGAAATGAATGGCGGGCTACCAGGTGTCAAAGTCCCCCATTGAACCTTGGAAGGAAAGAGCTGTCAGGATGGCCGAGCGGTCTAAGTCGCTGCGCTCGGGTCGCAGTCCCCACTGGAGGCGTGGGTTCGAATCCCAGAGATTCCCCCATAGGAATGAATGGTCGAAATGCCCAATTGAAATGAATGGCGGGCTACCAGGTGTCAAAGTCCCCCAATGAACCTGGGAAGGAAAGAGCTGTCAGGATGGCCGAGCGGTCTAAGTCGCTGCGCTCGGGTCGCAGTCCCCACTGGAGGCGCGGGTTCGAATCCCAGAGATTCCCCCATAGGAATGAATGGTCGAAATGCCCAATTGAAATGAATGGCGGGCTACCAGGTGTCAAAGTCCCCCATTGAACCTTGGAAGGAAAGAGCTGTCAGGATGGCCGAGCGGTCTAAGTCGCTGCGCTCGGGTCGCAGTCCCCACTGGAGGCGCGGGTTCGAATCCCAGAGATTCCCCCATAGGAATGAATGGTCGAAATGCCCAATTGAAATGAATGGCGGGCTACCAGGTGTCAAAGTCCCCCATTGAACCTTGGAAGGAAAGAGCTGTCAGGATGGCCGAGCGGTCTAAGTCGCTGCGCTCGGGTCGCAGTCCCCACTGGAGGCGCGGGTTCGAATCCCAGAGATTCCCCCATAGGAATGAATGGTCGAAATGCCCCATTGAAATGAATGGCGGGCTACCAGGTGTCAAAGTCCCCCAATGAACCTGGGAAGGAAAGAGCTGTCAGGATGGCCGAGCGGTCTAAGTCGCTGCACTCGGGTCGCAGTCTCCACTGGAGGCGAGGGTTTGAATCCCAGAGATTCCCCCATAGGAATGAATTGTCGAAATGCCCCATTGAAATGAATGGCGGGATACCAGGTGTCAAAGTCCCCCATTGAACCTTTGAAGGAAAGAGCTGTCAGGATGGCCGAGCGGTCTAAGTCGCTGCGCTCGGGTCGCAGTCCCCACTGGAGGCGCGGGTTCGAATCCCAGAGATTCCCCCATAGGAATGAATGGTCGAAATGCCCAATTGAAACGAATGGCGGGCTACCAGGTGTCAAAGTCCCCCAATGAACCTGGGAAGGAAAGAGCTGTCAGGATGGCTGAGCGGTCTAAGTCGCTGCGTTCGGGTCGCAGTCCCCACTGGAGGCGAGGGTTCGAATCCCAGAGATTCCCCCATAGGAATGAATGGTCGAAATGCCCCATTGAAATGAATGGCGGGCTACCAGGTGTCAAAGTCCCCCAATGAACCTGGGAAGGAAAGAGCTGTCAGGATGGCCGAGCGGTCTAAGTCGCTGCGCTCGGGTCGCAGTCCCCACTGGAGGCGCGGGTTCGAATCCCAGAGATTCCCCCATAGGAATGAATGGTCGAAATGCCCAATTGAAATGAATGGCGGGCTACCAGGTGTCAAAGTCCCCCATTGAACATTGGAAGGAAAGAGCTGTCAGGATGGCCGAGCGGTCTAAGTCAACTAAGCGGTCTAAGCAGTCCCCACTGGAGGCGCGGGTTCGAATCCCAGAGATTCCCCCATAGGAATGAATGGTCGAAATGCCCCATTGAAATGAATGGCGGGCTACCAGGTGTCAAAGTCCCCCATTGAACATTGGAAGGAAAGAGCTGTCAGGATGGCTGAGCGGTCTAAGTCGCTGCGTTCGGGTCGCAGTCCCCACTGGAGGCGAGGGTTCGAATCCCAGAGATTCCCCCATAGGAATGAATGGTCGAAATGCCCCATTGAAATGAATGGCGGGCTACCAGGTGTCAAAGTCCCCCAATGAACCTGGGAAGGAAAGAGCTGTCAGGATGGCCGAGCGGTCTAAGTCGCTGCGCTCGGGTCGCAGTCCCCACTGGAGGCGCGGGTTCGAATCCCAGAGATTCCCCCATAGGAATGAATGGTCGAAATGCCCCATTGAAATGAATGGCGGGATACCAGGTGTCAAAGTCCCCCATTGAACCTTGGAAGGAAAGAGCTGTCAGGATGGCCGAGCGGTCTAAGTTGCTGCGCTCGGGTCGCAGTCCCCACTGGAGGCGTGGGTTCGAATCCCAGAGATTCCCCCATAGGAATGAATGGTCGAAATGCCCAATTGAAATGAATGGCGGGCTACCAGGTGTCAAAGTCCCCCAATGAACCTGGGAAGGAAAATGGCTGAGCGGTCTAAGTCGCTGCGTTCGGGTCGCAGTCCCCACTGGAGGCGTGGGTTCGAATCCCAGAGATTCCCCCTTAGGAATGAATGGTCGAAATGCCCCATTGAAATGAATGGCGGGCTACCAGGTGTCAAAGTCCCCCATTGGACATTGGAAGGAAAGAGCTGTCAGGATGGCTGAGCGGTCTAAGTCGCTATGTTCGGGTCAAAGTCCCCACTGGAGGCGTGGGTTCGAATCCCAGAGATTCCCCCATTGGAATGAATGGTCGAATGGCGGGCTACCAGGTGTCAAAGTCCCCAAATGAACCTGGGAAGGAAAGAGCTGTCAGGATGGCCGAGCGGTCTAAGTCGCTGCGTTCGGGTCGCAGTCCCCACTGGAGGCGTGGGTTCGAATCCCAGAGATTCCCCCATTGGAATGAATGGTCAAAATGCCCCATTGAAATGAATGGCGGGCTACCAGGTGTCAAAGTCCCCCAATGAACCTGGGAAGGAAAGAGCTGTCAGGATGGCTGAGCGGTCTAAGTCGCTGCGTTTGGGTCGCAGTCCCCACTGGAGGCAAGGGTTCGAATCCCAGAGATTCCCCCATAGGAATGAATGGTCGAAATGCCCCATTGAAATGAATGGCGGGCTACCAGGTGTCAAAGTCCCCCAATGGACATTGGAAGGAAAGACCTGTCAGAATGGCCAAGCGGTCTAAGTCGCTGCGCTCGGGTCGCAGTCCCCACTGGAGGCGCGGGTTCGAATCCCAGAGATTCCCCCATAGGAATGAATGGTCGAAATGCCCCATTGAAATGAATGGCGGGCTACCAGGTGTCAAAGTCCCCCATTGAACCTTTGAAGGAAAGAGCTGTCAGGATGGCCGAGCGGTCTAAGTCGCTGCGCTCGGGTCGCAGTCCCCACTGGAGGCGCGGGTTCGAATCCCAGAGATTCCCCCATAGGATAGAATGGTCGAAATGCCCCATTGAAATGAATGGCGGGCTACCAGGTGTCAAAGTCCCCCAATGGACATTGGAAGGAAAGAGCTGTCAGAATGGCCAAGCGGTCTAAGTCGCTGCGCTCGGGTCGCAGTCCCCACTGGAGACGCGGGTTCGAATCCCAGAGATTCCCCCATAGGAATGAATGGTCGAAATGCCCCATTGAAATGAATGGCGGGCTACCAGGTGTCAAAGTCCCCCATTGGAAATTGGAAGGAAAGAGCTGTCAGGATGGCTGAGCGGTCTAAGTCGCTGTGTTCGGGTCGCAGTCCCCACTGGAGGCGTGGGTTCGAATCCCAGAGATTCCCCAATTGGAATGAATGGTCGAATGGCGGGCTACCAGGTGTCAAAGTCCCCCAATGAACCTGGGAAGGAAAGAGCTGTCAGGAGGGCCGAGCGGTCTAAGTCGCTGCGTTCGGGTCGCAGTCCCCACTGGAGGCGTGGGTTCAAATCCCAGAGATTCCGCCATAGGAATGAATGGTCGAAATGCCCCATTGAAATGAATGGCGGGCTACCAGGTGTCAAAGTCCCCCAATGAACCTGGGAAGGAAAGAGCTGTCAGGATGGCTGAGCGGTCTAAGTCGCTGCGTTCGGGTCGCAGTCCCCACTGGAGGCGTGGGTTCGAATCCCAGAGATTCCCCCATAGGAATGAATGGTCGAAATGCCCCATTCAAATGAATGGCGGGCTACCAGGTGTCAAAGTCCCCCATTGAACCTGGGAAGGAAAGAGCTGTCAGGATGGCCGAGCGGTCTAAGTCGCTGCGTTTGGGTCGCAGTCCCCACTGGAGGCAATGGTTCGAATCCCAGAGATTCCCCCATAGGAATGAATGGTCGAAATGCCCCATTGAAATGAATGGCGGGCTACCAGGTGTCAAAGTCCCCCAATGGACATTGGAAGGAAAGAGCTGTCAGAATGGCCAAGCGGTCTAAGTCGCTGCGCTCGGGTCGCAGTCCCCACTGGAGGCGCGGGTTCGAATCCCAGAGATTCCCCCATAGGAATGAATGGTCGAAATGCCCCATTGAAATGAATGGCGGGCTACCAGGTGTCAAAGTCCCCCAATGAACCTGGGAAGGAAAGAGCTGTCAGGATGGCTGAGCGGTCTAAGTCGCTGCGTTCGGGTCGCAGTCCCCACTGGAGGCGAGGGTTCGAATCCCAGAGATTCCCCCATAGGAATGAATGGTCGAAATGCCCCATTGAAATGAATGGCGGGCTACCAGGTGTCAAAGTCCCCCATTGAACATTGGAAGGAAAGAGCTGTCCGGATGGCTGAGCGGTCTAAGCCGCTGCGTTCGGGTCGCAGTCCCCACTGGAGGCGAGGGTTCGAATCCCAGAGATTCCCCCATAGGAATGAATGGTCGAAATGCCCAATTGAAATGAATGGCGGGCTACCAGGTGTCAAAGTCCCCCATTGAACCTTGGAAGGAAAGAGCTGTCAGGATGGCCGAGCGGTCTAAGTCGCTGCGTTCGGGTCGCAGTCCCCACTGGAGGCGAGGGTTCGAATTCCAGAGATTCCCCCATAGGAATGAATGGTCGAAATGCCCCATTGAAATGAATGGCGGGATACCAGGTGTCAAAGTCCCCCATTGAACCTTGGAAGGAAAGAGCTGTCAGGATGGCCGAGCGGTCTAAGTCGCTGCGCTCGGGTCGCAGTCCCCACTGGAGGCGCGGGTTCGAATCCCAGAGATTCCCCCATAGGAATGAATGGTCCAAATGCCCCACTGAAATGAATGGCGGGCTACCAGGTGTCAAAGTCCCCCAATGAACCTGGGAAGGAAAGAGCTGTCAGGATGCCCGAGAGGTCTAAGTCGCTGCGCTCGGGTCGCAGTCCCCACTGGAGGTGCGGGTTCGAATCCCAGAGTTTCCCCCATAGGAATGAATGGTCGAAATGCCCAATTGAAATGAATGGCGGGATACCAGGTGTCAAAGTCCCCCATTGAACCTTGGAAGGAAAGAGCTGTCAGGATGGCCGAGCGGTCTAAGTCGCTGCGCTCGGGTCGCAGTCCCCACTGGAGGCGTGGGTTCGAATCCCAGCGATTCCCCCATAGGAATGAATGGTCGAAATGCCCAATTGAAATGAATGGCGGGCTACCAGGTGTCAAAGTCCCCCATTGAACCTTGGAAGGAAAGAGCTGTCAGGATGGCCGAGCGGTCTAAGTCGCTGCGCTCGGGTCGCAGTCCCCACTGGAGGCGTGGGTTCGAATCCCAGAGATTCCCCCATAGGAATGAATGGTCGAAATGCCCAATTGAAATGAATGGCGGGCTACCAGGTGTCAAAGTCCCCCAATGAACCTGGGAAGGAAAGAGCTGTCAGGATGGCCGAGCGGTCTAAGTCGCTGCGCTCGGGTCGCAGTCCCCACTGGAGGCGCGGGTTCGAATCCCAGAGATTCCCCCATAGGAATGAATGGCGGGCTACCAGGTGTCAAAGTCCCCCAATGAACCTGGGAAGGAAAGAGCTGTCAGGATGGCCGAGCGGTCTAAGTCGCTGCGCTCGGGTCGCAGTCCCCACTGGAGGCGCGGGTTCGAATCCCAGAGATTCCCCCATAGGAATGAATGGTCCAAATGCCCCATTGAAATGAATGGCGGGATACCAGGTGTCAAAGTCCCCCATTGAACCTTGGAAGGAAAGAGCTGTCAGGATGGCCGAGCGGTCTAAGTCGCTGCGTTTGGGTCGCAGTCCCCACTGGAGGCAAGGGTTCGAATCCCAGAGATTCCCCCATAGGAATGAATGGTCGAAATGCCCCATTGAAATGAATGGCGGGCTACCAGGTGTCAAAGTCCCCCAATGGACATTGGAAGGAAAGAGCTGTCAGAATGGCCGAGCGGTCTAAGTCGCTGCGCTCGGGTCGCAGTCCCCACTGGAGGCGTGGGTTCGAATCCCAGAGATTCCCCCATAGGAATGAATGGTCGAAATGCCCAATTGAAATGAATGGCGGGCTACCAGGTGTCAAAGTCCCCCAATGAACCTGGGAAGGAAAATGGCTGAGCGGTCTAAGTCGCTGCGTTCGGGTCGCAGTCCCCACTGGAGGCGTGGGTTCGAATCCCAGAGATTCCCCCATAGGAATGAATGGTCGAAATGCCCCATTGAAATGAATGGCGGGCTACCAGGTGTCAAAGTCCCCCAATGGACATTGGAAGGAAAGACCTGTCAGAATGGCCAAGCGGTCTAAGTCGCTGCGCTCGGGTCGCAGTCCCCACTGGAGGCGCGGGTTCGAATCCCAGAGATTCCCCCATAGGAATGAATGGTCGAAATGCCCCATTGAAATGAATGACGGGCTACCAGGTGTCAAAGTCCCCCATTGAACCTGGGAAGGAAAGAGCTGTCAGGATGGCCGAGCGGTCTAAGTCGCTGCGTTTGGGTCGCAGTCCCCACTGGAGGCAAGGGTTCGAATCCCAGAGATTCCCCCATAGGAATGAATGGTCGAAATGCCCCATTGAAATGAATGGCGGGCTACCAGGTGTCAAAGTCCCCCAATGGACATTGGAAGGAAAGAGCTGTCAGAATGGCCAAGCGGTCTAAGTCGCTGCGCTCGGGTCGCAATCCCCACTGGAGGCGCGGGTTCGAATCCCAGAGATTCCCCCATAGGAATGAATGGTCGAAATGCCCCATTGAAATGAATGGCGGGCTACCAGGTGTCAAAGTCCCCCAATGAACCTGGGAAGGAAAGAGCTGTCAGGATGGCTGAGCGGTCTAAGTCGCTGCGTTCGGGTCGCAGTCCCCACTGGAGGCGAGGGTTCGAATCCCAGAGATTCCCCCATAGGAATGAATGGTCGAAATGCCCCATTGAAATGAATGGCGGGCTACCAGGTGTCAAAGTCCCCCATTGAACATTGGAAGGAAAGAGCTGTCAGGATGGCTGAGCGGTCTAAGCCGCTGCGTTCGGGTCGCAGTCCCCACTGGAGGCGAGGGTTCGAATCCCAGAGATTCCCCCATAGGAATGAATGGTCGAAATGCCCAATTGAAATGAATGGCGGGCTACCAGGTGTCAAAGTCCCCCATTGAACCTTGGAAGGAAAGAGCTGTCAGGATGGCCGAGCGGTCTAAGTCGCTGCGTTCGGGTCGCAGTCCCCACTGGAGGCGAGGGTTCGAATCCCAGAGATTCCCCCATAGGAATGAATGGTCGAAATGCCCCATTGAAATGAATGGCGGGATACCAGGTGTCAAAGTCCCCCATTGAACCTTGGAAGGAAAGAGCTGTCAGGATGGCCGAGCGGTCTAAGTCGCTGCGCTCGGGTCGCAGTCCCCACTGGAGGCGCGGGTTCGAATCCCAGAGATTCCCCCATAGGAATGAATGGTCCAAATGCCCCATTGAAATGAATGGCGGGCTACCAGGTGTCAAAGTCCCCCAATGAACCTGGGAAGGAAAGAGCTGTCAGGATGCCCGAGAGGTCTAAGTCACTGCGCTCGGGTCGCAGTCCCCACTGGAGGTGCGGGTTCGAATCCCAGAGTTTCCCCCATAGGAATGAATGGTCGAAATGCCCAATTGAAATGAATGGCGGGATACCAGGTGTCAAAGTCCCCCATTGAACCTTGGAAGGAAAGAGCTGTCAGGATGGCCGAGCGGTCTAAGTCGCTGCGCTCGGGTCGCAGTCCCCACTGGAGGCGTGGGTTCGAATCCCAGCGATTCCCCCATAGGAATGAATGGTCGAAATGCCCAATTGAAATGAATGGCGGGCTACCAGGTGTCAAAGTCCCCCATTGAACCTTGGAAGGAAAGAGCTGTCAAGATGGCCGAGCGGTCTAAGTCGCTGCGCTCGGGTTGCAGTCCCCACTGGAGGCCCGGGTTCGAATCCCAGAGATTCCCCCATAGGAATGAATGGTCCAAATGCCCCATTGAAATGAATGGCGGGCTACCAGGTGTCAAAGTCCCCCAATGAACCTGGGAAGGAAAGAGCTGTCAGGATGGCCGAGCGGTCTAAGTCGCTGCGCTCGGGTCGCAGTCCCCACTGGAGGCGCGGGTTCGAATCCCAGAGATTCCCCCATAGGAATGAATGGTCCAAATGCCCCATTGAAATGAATGGCGGGATACCAGGTGTCAAAGTCCCCCATTGAACCTTGGAAGGAAAGAGCTGTCAGGATGGCCGAGCGGTCTAAGTCGCTGCGCTCGGGTCGCAGTCCCCACTGGAGGCGTGGGTTCGAATCCCAGAGATTCCCCCATAGGAATGAATGGTCGAAATGCCCAATTGAAATGAATGGCGGGCTACCAGGTGTCAAAGTCCCCCAATGAACCTGGGAAGGAAAGAGCTGTCAGGATGGCCGAGCGGTCTAAGTCGCTGCGTTTGGGTCGCAGTCCCCACTGGAGGCAAGGGTTCGAATCCCAGAGATTCCCCCATAGGAATGAATGGTCGAAATGCCCCATTGAAATGAATGGCGGGCTACCAGGTGTCAAAGTCCCCCAATGGACATTGGAAGGAAAGAGCTGTCAGAATGGCCAAGCGGTCTAAGTCGCTGCGCTCGGGTCGCAGTCCCCCACTGGAGGCGCGGGTTCGAATCCCAGAGATTCCCCCATAGGAATGAATGGTCGAAATGCCCCATTGAAATGAATGGCGGGCTACCAGGTGTCAAAGTCCCCCCATTGGAAATTGGAGGGAAAGAGCTGTCAGGATGGCTGAGCGGTCTAAGTCGCTGTGTTCGGGTCGCAGTCCCCACTGGAGGCGTGGGTTCGAATCCCAGAGATTCCCCCATTGGAATGAATGGTCGAATGGCGGGCTACCAGGTGTCAAAGTCCCCCAATGAACCTGGGAAGGAAAGAGCTGTCAGGAGGGCCGAGCGGTCTAAGTCGCTGCCTTCGGGTCGCAGTCCCCACTGGAGGCGTGGGTTCGAATCCCAGAGATTCCCCCATAGGAATGAATGGTCGAAATGCCCCATTCAAATGAATGGCGGGCTACCAGGTGTCAAAGTCCCCCATTGAACCTGGGAAGGAAAGAGCTGTCAGGATGGCCGAGCGGTCTAAGTCGCTGCGCTCGGGTCGCAGTCCCCACTGGAGGCGTGGGTTCGAATCCCAGAGATTCCCCCAGAGGAATGAATGGTCGAAATGCCCAATTGAAATGAATTGGCGGGCTACCAGGTGTCAAAGTCCCCCAATGAACCTGGGAAGGAAAGAGCTGTCAGGATGGCTGAGCGGTCTAAGTCGCTGCGTTCGGGTCGCAGTCCCCACTGGAGGCGAGGGTTCGAATCCCAGAGATTCCCCCATAGGAATGAATGGTCGAAATGCCCCATTGAAATGAATGGCGGGATACCAGGTGTCAAAGTCCCCCAATGAACCTGGGAAGGAAAGAGCTGTCAGGATGGCTGAGCGGTCTAAGTCGCTGCGTTCGGGTCGCAGTCCCCACTGGAGGCGTGGGTTCGAATCCCAGAGATTTCCCCCATAGGAATGAATGGTCGAAATGCCCCATTGGAAATGAATGGCGGGGCTACCAGGTGTCAAAGTCCCCCATTGAACATTGGAAGGAAAGAGCTGTCAGGATGGCTGAGCGGTCTAAGCCGCTGCGTTCGGGTCGCAGTCCCCACTGGAGGCGAGGGTTCGAATCCCAGAGATTCCCCCATAGGAATGAATGGTCGAAATGCCCAATTGAAATGAATGGCGGGCTACCAGGTGTCAAAGGTCCCCCAATGAACCTGGGAAGGAAAGAGCTGTCAGGATGGCCGAGCGGTCTAAGTCGCTGCGCTCGGGTCGCAGTCCCACTGGAGGCGCGGGTTCGAATCCCAGATTCCCCCATAGGAATTGAATGGCGGGCTACCAGGTGTCAAAGTCCCCCATTGAACCTTTGAAGGAAAGAGCTGTCAGGATGGCCGAGCGGTCTAAGTCGCTGCGCTCGGGTCGCAGTCCCCACTGGAGGCGCGGGTTTCGAATCCCAGAGATTCCCCCATAGGATAGAATGGTCGAAATTGCCCCATTGAAATGAATGGCGGGCTACCAGGTGTCAAAGTCCCCCATTGAACATTGGAAGGAAACAGCTGTCAGGATGGCTGAGCGGGTCTAAGTCGCTGCGCTCGGGTCGCAGTCCCCACTGGAGGCGAGGGTTCGAATCCCAGAGATTCCCCCATAGGAATGAATGGTCGAAATGCCCCATTTGAAATGATTGGCGGGCTACCAGGTGTCAAGTCCCCCAATGAACCTGGGAAGGAAAGAGCTGTCAGGATGGCCGAGCGGTCTAAGTCGCTGCGCTCGGGTCGCAGTCCCCACTGGAGGCGCGGGTTCGAATCCCAGAGATTCCCCCATAGGAATGAATGGTCGAAATGCCCCATTGAAATGAATGGCGGGCTACCAGGTGTCAAAGTCCCCCAATGAACCTGGGAAGGAAAGAGCTGTCAGGATGGCTGAGCGGTCTAAGTCGCTGCGTTCGGGTCGCAGTCCCCACTGAGGCGAGGGTTCGAATCCCAGAGATTCCCCCATAGGAATGAATGGTCGAAATGCCCCATTGAAATGAATGGCGGGCTACCAGGTGTCAAAGTCCCCCATTGAACATTGGAAGGAAAGAGCTGTCAGGATGGCTGAGCGGTCTAAGCCGCTGCGTTCGGGTCGCAGTCCCCACTGGAGGCGAGGGTTCGAATCCCAGAGATTCCCCCATAGGAATGAATGGTCGAAATGCCCAATTGAAATGAATGGCGGGCTACCAGGTGTCAAAGTCCCCCATTGAACCTTGGAAGGAAAGAGCTGTCAGGATGGCCGAGCGGTCTAAGTCGCTGCGTTCGGGTCGCAGTCCCCCACTGGAGGCGAGGGTTCGAATCCCAGAGAGTTCCCCCATAGGAATGAATGGTCGAAATGCCCCATTGAAATGAATGGCGGGATACCAGGTGTCAAAGTCCCCCATTGAACCTTGGAAGGAAAGAGCTGTCAGGATGGCCGAGCGGTCTAAGTCGCTGCGCTCGGGTCGCAGTCCCCCACTGGAGGCGCGGGTTCGAATCCCAGAGATTCCCCCATAGGAATGAATGGTCCAAAATGCCCCATTGAAATGAATGGCGGGCTACCAGGTGTCAAAGTCCCCCAATGAACCTGGGAAGGAAAGAGCTGTCAGGATGCCCGAGAGGTCTAAGTCGCTGCGCTCGGGTCGCAGTCCCCACTGGAGGCGCGGGTTCGAATCCCAAGATTCCCCCATAGGAATGAATGGCGGGCTACCAGGTGTCAAAGTCCCCCATTGAACCTTTGAAGGAAAGAGCTGTCAGGATGGCCGAGCGGTCTAAGTCGCTGCGCTCGGGTCGCAGTCCCCACTGGAGGCGTGGGTTCGAATCCCCCCCATAGGAATGAATGGTCGAAATGCCCAATTGAAATGAATGGCGGGCTACCAGGTGTCAAAGTCCCCCAATGAACCTGGGAAGGAAAGAGCTGTCAGGATGGCCGAGCGGTCTAAGTCGCTGCGCTCGGGTCACAGTCCCCACTGGAGGCGCGGGTTCGAATCCCAGAGATTCCCCCATAGGAATGAATGGCGGGCTACCAGGTGTCAAAGTCCCCCATTGAACCTTTGAAGGAAAGAGCTGTCAGGATGGCCGAGCGGTCTAAGTCGCTGCGCTCGGGTCGCAGTCCCCACTGGAGGCGCGGGTTCGAATCCCAGAGATTCCCCCATAGGATAGAATGGTCGAAATGCCCCATTGAAATGAATGGCGGGCTACCAGGTGTCAAAGTCCCCCATTGAACATTGGAAGGAAAGAGCTGTCAGGATGGCTGAGCGGTCTAAGTCGCTGCGTTCGGGTCGCAGTCCCCACTGGAGGCGAGGGTTCGAATCCCAGAGATTCCCCCATAGGAATGAATGGTCGAAATGCCCCATTGAAATGAATGGCGGGCTACCAGGTGTCAAAGTCCCCCAATGAACCTGGGAAGGAAAGAGCTGTCAGGATGGCCGAGCGGTCTAAGTCGCTGCACTCGGGTCGCAGTCCCCACTGGAGGCGCGGGTTCGAATCCCAGAGATTCCCCCATAGGAATGAATGGTCGAAATGCCCCATTGAAATGAATGGCGGGATACCAGGTGTCAAAGTCCCCCATTGAACCTTGGAAGGAAAGAGCTGTCAGGATGGCCGAGCGGTCTAAGTCGCTGCGCTCGGGTCGCAGTCCCCACTGGAGGCGTGGGTTCGAATCCCAGAGATTCCCCCAGAGGAATGAATGGTCGAAATGCCCAATTGAAATGAATGGCGGGCTACCAGGTGTCAAAGTCCCCCAATGAACCTGGGAAGGAAAGAGCTGTCAGGATGGCTGAGCGGTCTAAGTCGCTGCGTTCGGGTCGCAGTCCCCACTGGAGGCGAGGGTTCGAATCCCAGAGATTCCCCCATAGGAATGAATGGTCGAAATGCCCCATTGAAATGAATGGCGGGATACCAGGTGTCAAAGTCCCCCAATGAACCTGGGAAGGAAAGAGCTGTCAGGATGGCTGAGCGGTCTAAGTCGCTGCGTTCGGGTCGCAGTCCCCACTGGAGGCGTGGGTTCGAATCCCAGAGATTCCCCCATAGGAATGAATGGTCGAAATGCCCCATTGAAATGAATGGCGGGCTACCAGGTGTCAAAGTCCCCCATTGAACATTGGAAGGAAAGAGCTGTCAGGATGGCTGAGCGGTCTAAGCCGCTGCGTTCGGGTCGCAGTCCCCACTGGAGGCGAGGGTTCGAATCCCAGAGATTCCCCCATAGGAATGAATGGTCGAAATGCCCAATTGAAATGAATGGCGGGCTACCAGGTGTCAAAGTCCCCCAATGAACCTGGGAAGGAAAGAGCTGTCAGGATGGCCGAGCGGTCTAAGTCGCTGCGCTCGGGTCGCAGTCCCCACTGGAGGCGCGGGTTCGAATCCCAGAGATTCCCCCATAGGAATGAATGGCGGGCTACCAGGTGTCAAAGTCCCCCATTGAACCTTTGAAGGAAAGAGCTGTCAGGATGGCCGAGCGGTCTAAGTCGCTGCGCTCGGGTCGCAGTCCCCACTGGAGGCGCGGGTTCGAGTCCCAGAGATTCCCCCATAGGATAGAATGGTCGAAATGCCCCAATGAAATGAATGGCGGGCTACCAGGTGTCAAAGTCCCCCATTGAACATTGGAAGGAAAGAGCTGTCAGGATGGCTGAGCGGTCTAAGTCGCTGCGTTCGGGTCGCAGTCCCCACTGGAGGCGAGGGTTCGAATCCCAGAGATTCCCCCATAGGAATGAATGGTCGAAATGCCCCATTGAAATGAATGGCGGGCTACCAGGTGTCAAAGTCCCCCAATGAACCTGGGAAGGAAAGAGCTGTCAGGATGGCCGAGCGGTCTAAGTCGCTGCACTCGGGTCGCAGTCCCCACTGGAGGCGCGGGTTCGAATCCCAGAGATTCCCCCATAGGAATGAATGGTCGAAATGCCCCATTGAAATGAATGGCGGGATACCAGGTGTCAAAGTCCCCCATTGAACCTTGGAAGGAAAGAGCTGTCAGGATGGCCGAGCGGTCTAAGTCGCTGCGCTCGGGTCGCAGTCCCCACTGGAGGCGTGGGTTCGAATCCCAGAGATTCCCCCAGAGGAATGAATGGTCGAAATGCCCAATTGAAATGAATGGCGGGCTACCAGGTGTCAAAGTCCCCCAATGAACCTGGGAAGGAAAGAGCTGTCAGGATGGCTGAGCGGTCTAAGTCGCTGCGCTCGGGTCGCAGTCCCCACTGGAGGCGAGGGTTCGAATCCCAGAGATTCCCCCATAGGAATGAATGGTCGAAATGCCCCATTGAAATGAATGGCGGGATACCAGGTGTCAAAGTCCCCCAATGAACCTGGGAAGGAAAGAGCTGTCAGGATGGCTGAGCGGTCTAAGTCGCTGCGTTCGGGTCGCAGTCCCCACTGGAGGCGTGGGTTCGAATCCCAGAGATTCCCCCATAGGAATGAATGGTCGAAATGCCCCATTGAAATGAATGGCGGGCTACCAGGTGTCAAAGTCCCCCATTGAACATTGGAAGGAAAGAGCTGTCAGGATGGCTGAGCGGTCTAAGCCTCTGCGTTCGGGTCGCAGTCCCCACTGGAGGCGAGGGTTCGAATCCCAGAGATTCCCCCATTAGAATGAATGGTCGAAATGCCCAATTGAAATGAATGGCGGGCTACCAGGTGTCAAAGTCCCCCATTGAAACTTGGAAGGAAAGAGCTGTCAGGATGGCCGAGCGGTCTAAGTCGCTGCGTTCGGGTCGCAGTCCCCACTGGAGGCGAGGGTTCGAATCCCAGAGATTCCCCCATAGGAATGAATGGTCGAAATGCCCCATTGAAATGAATGGCGGGATACCAGGTGTCAAAGTCCCCCATTGAACCTTGGAAGGAAAGAGCTGTCAAGATGGCCGAGCGGTCTAAGTCGCTGCGCTCGGGTTGCAGTCCCCACTGGAGGCCCGGGTTCAAATCCCAGAGATTCCCCCATAGGAATGAATGGTCCAAATGCCCCATTGAAATGAATGGCGGGCTACCAGGTGTCAAAGTCCCCCAATGAACCTGGGAAGGAAAGAGCTGTCAGGATGGCCGAGCGGTCTAAGTCGCTGCGCTCGGGTCGCAGTCCCCACTGGAGGCGCGGGTTCGAATCCCAGAGATTCCCCCATAGGAATGAATGGCGGGCTACCAGGTGTCAAAGTCCCCCATTGAACCTTTGAAGGAAAGAGCTGTCAGGATGGCCGAGCGGTCTAAGTCGCTGCGCTCGGGTCGCAGTCCCCACTGGAGGCGCGGGTTCGAATCCCAGAGATTCCCCATAGGATAGAATGGTCGAAATGCCCCAATGAAATGAATGGCGGGCTACCAGGTGTCAAAGTCCCCCATTGAACATTGGAAGGAAAGAGCTGTCAGGATGGCTGAGCGGTCTAAGTCGCTGCGTTCGGGTCGCAGTCCCCACTGGAGGCGAGGGTTCGAATCCCAGAGATTCCCCCATAGGAATGAATGGTCGAAATGCCCCATTGAAATGAATGGCGGGCTACCAGGTGTCAAAGTCCCCAATGAACCTGGGAAGGAAAGAGCTGTCAGGATGGCCGAGCGGTCTAAGTCGCTGCACTCGGGTCGCAGTCCCCACTGGAGGCGCGGGTTCGAATCCCAGAGATTCCCCCATAGGAATGAATGGTCGAAATGCCCCATTGAAATGAATGGCGGGATACCAGGTGTCAAAGTCCCCCATTGAACCTTGGAAGGAAAGAGCTGTCAGGATGGCCGAGCGGTCTAAGTCGCTGCGCTCGGGTCGCAGTCCCCACTGGAGGCGTGGGTTCGAATCCCAGAGATTCCCCCAGAGGAATGAATGGTCGAAATGCCCAATTGAAATGAATGGCGGGCTACCAGGTGTCAAAGTCCCCCAATGAACCTGGGAAGGAAAGAGCTGTCAGGATGGCTGAGCGGTCTAAGTCGCTGCGTTCGGGTCGCAGTCCCCACTGGAGGCGAGGGTTCGAATCCCAGAGATTCCCCCATAGGAATGAATGGTCGAAATGCCCCATTGAAATGAATGGCGGGCTACCAGGTGTCAAAGTCCCCCATTGAACATTGGAAGGAAAGAGCTGTCAGGATGGCTGAGCGGTCTAAGCCGCTGCGTTCGGGTCGCAGTCCCCACTGGAGGCGAGGGTTCGAATCCAAGAGATTCCCCCATAGGAATGAATGGTCGAAATGCCCAATTGAAATGAATGGCGGGCTACCAGGTGTCAAAGTCCCCCATTGAACCTTGGAAGGAAAGAGCTGTCAGGATGGCCGAGCGGTCTAAGTCGCTGCGTTCGGGTCGCAGTCCCCACTGGAGGCGAGGGTTCGAATCCCAGAGATTTTCCCCCATAGGAATGAATGGTCGAAATGCCCCATTGAAATGAATGGCGGGATACCAGGTGTCAAAGTCCCCCATTGAACCTTGGAAGGAAAGAGCTGTCAGGATGGCCGAGCGGTCTAAGTCGCTGCGCTCGGGTCGCAGTCCCCACTGGAGGCGCGGGTTCGAATCCCAGAGATTCCCCCATAGGAATGAATGGTCCAAATGCCCCATTGAAATGAATGGCGGGCTACCAGGTGTCAAAGTCCCCCAATGAACCTGGGAAGGAAAGAGCTGTCAGGATGCCCGAGAGGTCTAAGTCGCTGCGCTCGGGTCGCAGTCCCCACTGGAGGCGCGGGTTCGAATCCCAGAGATTCCCCCATAGGAATGAATGGCGGGCTACCAGGTGTCAAAGTCCCCCATTGAACCTTTGAAGGAAAGAGCTGTCAGGATGGCCGAGCGGTCTAAGTCGCTGCGCTCGGGTCGCAGTCCCCACTGGAGGCGCGGGTTCGATTCCCAGAGATTCCCCCATAGGATAGAATGGTCGAAATGCCCCAATGAAATGAATGGCGGGCTACCAGGTGTCAAAGTCCCCCATTGAACATTGGAAGGAAAGAGCTGTCAGGATGGCTGAGCGGTCTAAGTCGCTGCGTTCGGGTCGCAGTCCCCACTGGAGGCGAGGGTTCGAATCCCAGAGATTCCCCCATAGGAATGAATGGTCGAAATGCCCTATTGAAATGAATGGCGGGCTACCAGGTGTCAAAGTCCCCCAATGAACCTGGGAAGGAAAGAGCTGTCAGGATGGCCGAGCGGTCTAAGTCGCTGCACTCGGGTCGCAGTCCCCACTGGAGGCGCGGGTTCGAATCCCAGAGATTCCCCCATAGGAATGAATGGTCGAAATGCCCCATTGAAATGAATGGCGGGATACCAGGTGTCAAAGTCCCCCATTGAACCTTGGAAGGAAAGAGCTGTCAGGATGGCCCGAGCGGTCTAAGTCGCTGCGCTCGGGTCGCAGTCCCCACTGGAGGCGTGGGTTCGAATCCCAGAGATTCCCCCAGAGGAATGAATGGTCGAAATGCCCAATTGAAATGAATGGCGGGCTACCAGGTGTCAAAGTCCCCCAATGAACCTGGGAAGGAAAGAGCTGTCAGGATGGCTGAGCGGTCTAAGTCGCTGCGCTCGGGTCGCAGTCCCCACTGGAGGCGAGGGTTCGAATCCCAGAGATTCCCCCATAGGAATGAATGGTCGAAATGCCCCATTGAAATGAATGGCGGGATACCAGGTGTCAAAGTCCCCCAATGAACCTGGGAAGGAAAGAGCTGTCAGGATGGCTGAGCGGTCTAAGTCGCTGCGTTCGGGTCGCAGTCCCCACTGGAGGCGTGGGTTCGAATCCCAGAGATTCCCCCATAGGAATGAATGGTCGAAATGCCCAATTGAAATGAATGGCGGGCTACCAGGTGTCAAAGTCCCCCAATGAACCTGGGAAGGAAAGAGCTGTCAGGATGGCCGAGCGGTCTAAGTCGCTGCGCTCGGGTCACAGTCCCCACTGGAGGCGCGGGTTCGAATCCCAGAGATTCCCCCATAGGAATGAATGGCGGGCTACCAGGTGTCAAAGTCCCCCATTGAACCTTTGAAGGAAAGAGCTGTCAGGATGGCCGAGCGGTCTAAGTCGCTGCGCTCGGGTCGCAGTCCCCACTGGAGGCGCGGGTTCGAATCCCAGAGATTCCCCCATAGGATAGAATGGTCGAAATGCCCCATTGAAATGAATGGCGGGCTACCAGGTGTCAAAGTCCCCCATTGAACATTGGAAGGAAAGAGCTGTCAGGATGGCTGAGCGGTCTAAGTCGCTGCGTTCGGGTCGCAGTCCCCACTGGAGGCGAGGGTTCGAATCCCAGAGATTCCCCCATAGGAATGAATGGTCGAAATGCCCCATTGAAATGAATGGCGGGCTACCAGGTGTCAAAGTCCCCCAATGAACCTGGGAAGGAAAGAGCTGTCAGGATGGCCGAGCGGTCTAAGTCGCTGCACTCGGGTCGCAGTCCCCACTGGAGGCGCGGGTTCGAATCCCAGAGATTCCCCCATAGGAATGAATGGTCGAAATGCCCCATTGAAATGAATGGCGGGATACCAGGTGTCAAAGTCCCCCATTGAACCTTGGAAGGAAAGAGCTGTCAGGATGGCCGAGCGGTCTAAGTCGCTGCGCTCGGGTCGCAGTCCCCACTGGAGGCGTGGGTTCGAATCCCAGAGATTCCCCCAGAGGAATGAATGGTCGAAATGCCCAATTGAAATGAATGGCGGGCTACCAGGTGTCAAAGTCCCCCAATGAACCTGGGAAGGAAAGAGCTGTCAGGATGGCTGAGCGGTCTAAGTCGCTGCGTTCGGGTCGCAGTCCCCACTGGAGGCGAGGGTTCGAATCCCAGAGATTCCCCCATAGGAATGAATGGTCGAAATGCCCCATTGAAATGAATGGCGGGATACCAGGTGTCAAAGTCCCCCAATGAACCTGGGAAGGAAAGAGCTGTCAGGATGGCTGAGCGGTCTAAGTCGCTGCGTTCGGGTCGCAGTCCCCACTGGAGGCGTGGGTACGAATCCCAGAGATTCCCCCATAGGAATGAATGGTCGAAATGCCCCATTGAAATGAATGGCGGGCTACCAGGTGTCAAAGTCCCCCATTGAACATTGGAAGGAAAGAGCTGTCAGGATGGCTGAGCGGTCTAAGCCGCTGCGTTCGGGTCGCAGTCCCCACTGGAGGCGAGGGTTCGAATCCCAGAGATTCCCCCATAGGAATGAATGGTCGAAATGCCCAATTGAAATGAATGGCGGGCTACCAGGTGTCAAAGTCCCCCAATGAACCTGGGAAGGAAAGAGCTGTCAGGATGGCCGAGCGGTCTAAGTCGCTGCGCTCGGGTCGCAGTCCCCACTGGAGGCGCGGGTTCGAATCCCAGAGATTCCCCCATAGGAATGAATGGCGGGCTACCAGGTGTCAAAGTCCCCCATTGAACCTTTGAAGGAAAGAGCTGTCAGGATGGCCGAGCGGTCTAAGTCGCTGCGCTCGGGTCGCAGTCCCCACTGGAGGCGCGGGTTCGAATCCCAGAGATTCCCCCATAGGATAGAATGGTCGAAATGCCCCAATGAAATGAATGGCGGGCTACCAGGTGTCAAAGTCCCCCATTGAACATTGGAAGGAAAGAGCTGTCAGGATGGCTGAGCGGTCTAAGTCGCTGCGTTCGGGTCGCAGTCCCCACTGGAGGCGAGGGTTCGAATCCCAGAGATTCCCCCATAGGAATGAATGGTCGAAATGCCCCATTGAAATGAATGGCGGGCTACCAGGTGTCAAAGTCCCCCAATGAACCTGGGAAGGAAAGAGCTGTCAGGATGGCCGAGCGGTCTAAGTCGCTGCACTCGGGTCGCAGTCCCCACTGGAGGCGCGGGTTCGAATCCCAGAGATTCCCCCATAGGAATGAATGGTCGAAATGCCCCATTGAAATGAATGGCGGGATACCAGGTGTCAAAGTCCCCCATTGAACCTTGGAAGGAAAGAGCTGTCAGGATGGCCGAGCGGTCTAAGTCGCTGCGCTCGGGTCGCAGTCCCCACTGGAGGCGTGGGTTCGAATCCCAGAGATTCCCCCAGAGGAATGAATGGTCGAAATGCCCAATTGAAATGAATGGCGGGCTACCAGGTGTCAAAGTCCCCCAATGAACCTGGGAAGGAAAGAGCTGTCAGGATGGCTGAGCGGTCTAAGTCGCTGCGCTCGGGTCGCAGTCCCCACTGGAGGCGAGGGTTCGAATCCCAGAGATTCCCCCATAGGAATGAATGGTCGAAATGCCCCATTGAAATGAATGGCGGGATACCAGGTGTCAAAGTCCCCCAATGAACCTGGGAAGGAAAGAGCTGTCAGGATGGCTGAGCGGTCTAAGTCGCTGCGTTCGGGTCGCAGTCCCCACTGGAGGCGTGGGTTCGAATCCCAGAGATTCCCCCATAGGAATGAATGGTCGAAATGCCCCATTGAAATGAATGGCGGGCTACCAGGTGTCAAAGTCCCCCATTGAACATTGGAAGGAAAGAGCTGTCAGGATGGCTGAGCGGTCTAAGCCGCTGCGTTCGGGTCGCAGTCCCCACTGGAGGCGAGGGTTCGAATCCCAGAGATTCCCCCATAGGAATGAATGGTCGAAATGCCCAATTGAAATGAATGGCGGGCTACCAGGTGTCAAAGTCCCCCAATGAACCTGGGAAGGAAAATGGCTGAGCGGTCTAAGTCGCTGCGTTCGGGTCGCAGTCCCCACTGGAGGCGTGGGTTCGAATCCCAGAGATTCCCCCATAGGAAGGAATGGTCGAAATGCCCCATTGAAATGAATGGCGGGCTACCAGGTGTCAAAGTCCCCCAATGGACATTGGAAGGAAAGACCTGTCAGAATGGCCAAGCGGTCTAAGTCGCTGCGCTCGGGTCGCAGTCCCCACTGGAGGCGCGGGTTCGAATCCCAGAGATTCCCCCATAGGAATGAATGGTCGAAATGCCCCATTGAAATGAATGGCGGGCTACCAGGTGTCAAAGTCCCCCATTGAACCTGGGAAGGAAAGAGCTGTCAGGATGGCCGAGCGGTCTAAGTCGCTGCGTTTGGGTCGCAGTCCCCACTGGAGGCAAGGGTTCGTATCCCAGAGATTCCCCCATAGGAATGAATGGTCGAAATGCCCCATTGAAATGAATGGCGGGCTACCAGGTGTCAAAGTCCCCCAATGGACATTGGAAGGAAAGAGCTGTCAGAATGGCCAAGCGGTCTAAGTCGCTGCGCTCGGGTCGCAGTCCCCACTGGAGGCGCGGGTTCGAATCCCAGAGATTCCCCCATAGGAATGAATGGTCGAAATGCCCCATTGAAATGAATGGCGGGCTACCAGGTGTCAAAGTCCCCCATTGGAAATTGGAGGGAAAGAGCTGTCAGGATGGCTGAGCGGTCTAAGTCGCTGTGTTCGGGTCGCAGTCCCCACTGGAGGCGTGGGTTCGAATCCCAGAGATTCCCCCATTGGAATGAATGGTCGAATGGCGGGCTACCAGGTGTCAAAGTCCCCCAATGAACCTGGGAAGGAAAGAGCTGTCAGGAGGGCCGAGCGGTCTAAGTCGCTGCGTTCGGGTCGCAGTCCCCACTGGAGGCGTGGGTTCGAATCCCAGAGATTCCCCCATAGGAATGAATGGTCGAAATGCCCCATTCAAATGAATGGCGGGCTACCAGGTGTCAAAGTCCCCCATTGAACCTGGGAAGGAAAGAGCTGTCAGGATGGCCGAGCGGTCTAAGTCGCTGCGTTTGGGTCGCAGTCCCCACTGGAGGCAATGGTTCGAATCCCAGAGATTCCCCCATAGGAATGAATGGTCGAAATGCCCCATTGAAATGAATGGCGGGCTACCAGGTGTCAAAGTCCCCCAATGGACATTGGAAGGAAAGAGCTGTCAGAATGGCCAAGCGGTCTAAGTCGCTGCGCTCGGGTCGCAGTCCCCACTGGAGGCGCGGGTTCGAATCCCAGAGATTCCCCCATAGGAATGAATGGTCGAAATGCCCCATTGAAATGAATGGCGGGCTACCAGGTGTCAAAGTCCCCCATTGGAAATTGGAAGGAAAGAGCTGTCAGGATGGCTGAGCGGTCTAAGTCGCTGTGTTCGGGTCGCAGTCCCCACTGGAGGCGTGGGTTCGAATCCCAGAGATTCCCCCATAGGAATGAATGGTCGAAATGCCCCATTGAAATGAATAGCGGGCTACCAGGTGTCAAAGTCCCCCAATGTACCTGGGAAGGAAAGAGCTGTCAGGATGGCTGAGCGGTCTAAGTCGCTGCGTTTGGGTCGCAGTCCCCACTGGAGGCGCGGGTTCGAATCCCAGAGATTCCCCCATAGGAATGAATGGTCGAAATGCCCCATTGAAATGAATGGCGGGATACCAGGTGTCAAAGTCCCCCATTGAACCTTGGAAGGAAAGAGCTGTCAGGATGGCCGAGCGGTCTAAGTCGCTGCGCTCGGGTCGCAGTCCCCACTGGAGGCGTGGGTTCGAATCCCAGAGATTCCCCCAGAGGAATGAATGGTCGAAATGCCCAATTGAAATGAATGGCGGGCTACCAGGTGTCAAAGTCCCCCAATGAACCTGGGAAGGAAAGAGCTGTCAGGATGGCTGAGCGGTCTAAGTCGCTGCGCTCGGGTCGCAGTCCCCACTGGAGGCGAGGGTTCGAATCCCAGAGATTCCCCCATAGGAATGAATGGTCGAAATGCCCCATTGAAATGAATGGCGGGATACCAGGTGTCAAAGTCCCCCAATGAACCTGGGAAGGAAAGAGCTGTCAGGATGGCTGAGCGGTCTAAGTCGCTGCGTTCGGGTCGCAGTCCCCACTGGAGGCGTGGGTTCGAATCCCAGAGATTCCCCCATAGGAATGAATGGTCGAAATGCCCCATTGAAATGAATGGCGGGCTACCAGGTGTCAAAGTCCCCCATTGAACATTGGAAGGAAAGAGCTGTCAGGATGGCTGAGCGGTCTAAGCCGCTGCGTTCGGGTCGCAGTCCCCACTGGAGGCGAGGGTTCGAATCCCAGAGATTCCCCCATAGGAATGAATGGTCGAAATGCCCAATTGAAATGAATGGCGGGCTACCAGGTGTCAAAGTCCCCCATTGAAACTTGGAAGGAAAGAGCTGTCAGGATGGCCGAGCGGTCTAAGTCGCTGCGTTCGGGTCGCAGTCCCCACTGGAGGCGAGGGTTCGAATCCCAGAGATTCCCCCATAGGAATGAATGGTCGAAATGCCCCATTGAAATGAATGGCGGGATACCAGGTGTCAAAGTCCCCCATTGAACCTTGGAAGGAAAGAGCTGTCAAGATGGCCGAGCGGTCTAAGTCGCTGCGCTCGGGTTGCAGTCCCCACTGGAGGCCCGGGTTCGAATCCCAGAGATTCCCCCATAGGAATGAATGGTCCAAATGCCCCATTGAAATGAATGGCGGGCTACCAGGTGTCAAAGTCCCCCAATGAACCTGGGAAGGAAAGAGCTGTCAGGATGGCCGAGCGGTCTAAGTCGCTGCGCTCGGGTCGCAGTCCCCACTGGAGGCGCGGGTTCGAATCCCAGAGATTCCCCCATAGGAATGAATGGTCCAAATGCCCCATTGAAATGAATGGCGGGATACCAGGTGTCAAAGTCCCCCATTGAACCTTGGAAGGAAAGAGCTGTCAGGATGGCCGAGCGGTCTAAGTCGCTGCGTTCGGGTCGCAGTCCCCACTGGAGGCGAGGGTTCGAATCCCAGAGATTCCCCCATAGGAATGAATGGTCGAAATGCCCCATTGAAATGAATGGCGGGATACCAGGTGTCAAAGTCCCCCAATGAACCTGGGAAGGAAAGAGCTGTCAGGATGGCTGAGCGGTCTAAGTCGCTGCGTTCGGGTCGCAGTCCCCACTGGAGGCGTGGGTTCGAATCCCAGAGATTCCCCCATAGGAATGAATGGTCGAAATGCCCCATTGAAATGAATGGCGGGCTACCAGGTGTCAAAGTCCCCCATTGAACATTGGAAGGAAAGAGCTGTCAGGATGGCTGAGCGGTCTAAGCCGCTGCGTTCGGGTCGCAGTCCCCACTGGAGGCGAGGGTTCGAATCCCAGAGATTCCCCCATAGGAATGAATGGTCGAAATGCCCAATTGAAATGAATGGCGGGCTACCAGGTGTCAAAGTCCCCCAATGAACCTGGGAAGGAAAGAGCTGTCAGGATGGCCGAGCGGTCTAAGTCGCTGCGCTCGGGTCGCAGTCCCCACTGGAGGCGCGGGTTTGAATCCCAGAGATTCCCCCATAGGAATGAATGGCGGGCTACCAGGTGTCAAAGTCCCCCATTGAACCTTTGAAGGAAAGAGCTGTCAGGATGGCCGAGCGGTCTAAGTCGCTGCGCTCGGGTCGCAGTCCCCACTGGAGGCGCGGGTTCGAATCCCAGAGATTCCCCCATAGGATAGAATGGTCGAAATGCCCCAATGAAATGAATGGCGGGCTACCAGGTGTCAAAGTCCCCCATTGAACATTGGAAGGAAAGAGCTGTCAGGATGGCTGAGCGGTCTAAGTCGCTGCGTTCGGGTCGCAGTCCCCACTGGAGGCGAGGGTTCGAATCCCAGAGATTCCCCCATAGGAATGAATGGTCGAAATGCCCCATTGAAATGAATGGCGGGCTACCAGGTGTCAAAGTCCCCCAATGAACCTGGGAAGGAAAGAGCTGTCAGGATGGCCGAGCGGTCTAAGTCGCTGCACTCGGGTCGCAGTCCCCACTGGAGGCGCGGGTTCGAATCCCAGAGATTCCCCCATAGGAATGAATGGTCGAAATGCCCCATTGAAATGAATGGCGGGATACCAGGTGTCAAAGTCCCCCATTGAACCTTGGAAGGAAAGAGCTGTCAGGATGGCCGAGCGGTCTAAGTCGCTGCGCTCGGGTCGCAGTCCCCACTGGAGGCGTGGGTTCGAATCCCAGAGATTCCCCCAGAGGAATGAATGGTCGAAATGCCCAATTGAAATGAATGGCGGGCTACCAGGTGTCAAAGTCCCCCAATGAACCTGGGAAGGAAAGAGCTGTCAGGATGGCTGAGCGGTCTAAGTCGCTGCGCTCGGGTCGCAGTCCCCACTGGAGGCGAGGGTTCGAATCCCAGAGATTCCCCCATAGGAATGAATGGTCGAAATGCCCCATTGAAATGAATGGCGGGATACCAGGTGTCAAAGTCCCCCAATGAACCTGGGAAGGAAAGAGCTGTCAGGATGGCTGAGCGGTCTAAGTCGCTGCGTTCGGGTCGCAGTCCCCACTGGAGGCGTGGGTTCGAATCCCAGAGATTCCCCCATAGGAATGAATGGTCGAAATGCCCCATTGAAATGAATGGCGGGCTACCAGGTGTCAAAGTCCCCCATTGAACATTGGAAGGAAAGAGCTGTCAGGATGGCTGAGCGGTCTAAGCCGCTGCGTTCGGGTCGCAGTCCCCACTGGAGGCGAGGGTTCGAATCCCAGAGATTCCCCCATAGGAATGAATGGTCGAAATGCCCAATTGAAATGAATGGCGGGCTACCAGGTGTCAAAGTCCCCCAATGAACCTGGGAAGGAAAATGGCTGAGCGGTCTAAGTCGCTGCGTTCGGGTCGCAGTCCCCACTGGAGGCGTGGGTTCGAATCCCAGAGATTCCCCCATAGGAAGGAATGGTCGAAATGCCCCATTGAAATGAATGGCGGGCTACCAGGTGTCAAAGTCCCCCAATGGACATTGGAAGGAAAGACCTGTCAGAATGGCCAAGCGGTCTAAGTCGCTGCGCTCGGGTCGCAGTCCCCACTGGAGGCGCGGGTTCGAATCCCAGAGATTCCCCCATAGGAATGAATGGTCGAAATGCCCCATTGAAATGAATGGCGGGCTACCAGGTGTCAAAGTCCCCCATTGAACCTGGGAAGGAAAGAGCTGTCAGGATGGCCGAGCGGTCTAAGTCGCTGCGTTTGGGTCGCAGTCCCCACTGGAGGCAAGGGTTCGAATCCCAGAGATTCCCCCATAGGAATGAATGGTCGAAATGCCCCATTGAAATGAATGGCGGGCTACCAGGTGTCAAAGTCCCCCAATGGACATTGGAAGGAAAGAGCTGTCAGAATGGCCAAGCGGTCTAAGTCGCTGCGCTCGGGTCGCAGTCCCCACTGGAGGCGCGGGTTCGAATCCCAGAGATTCCCCCATAGGAATGAATGGTCGAAATGCCCCATTGAAATGAATGGCGGGCTACCAGGTGTCAAAGTCCCCCATTGGAAATTGGAGGGAAAGAGCTGTCAGGATGGCTGAGCGGTCTAAGTCGCTGTGTTCGGGTCGCAGTCCCCACTGGAGGCGTGGGTTCGAATCCCAGAGATTCCCCCATTGGAATGAATGGTCGAATGGCGGGCTACCAGGTGTCAAAGTCCCCCAATGAACCTGGGAAGGAAAGAGCTGTCAGGAGGGCCGAGCGGTCTAAGTCGCTGCGTTCGGGTCGCAGTCCCCACTGGAGGCGTGGGTTCGAATCCCAGAGATTCCCCCATAGGAATGAATGGTCGAAATGCCCCATTCAAATGAATGGCGGGCTACCAGGTGTCAAAGTCCCCCATTGAACCTGGGAAGGAAAGAGCTGTCAGGATGGCCGAGCGGTCTAAGTCGCTGCGTTTGGGTCGCAGTCCCCACTGGAGGCAATGGTTCGAATCCCAGAGATTCCCCCATAGGAATGAATGGTCGAAATGCCCCATTGAAATGAATGGCGGGCTACCAGGTGTCAAAGTCCCCCAATGGACATTGGAAGGAAAGAGCTGTCAGAATGGCCAAGCGGTCTAAGTCGCTGCGCTCGGGTCGCAGTCCCCACTGGAGGCGCGGGTTCGAATCCCAGAGATTCCCCCATAGGAATGAATGGTCGAAATGCCCCATTGAAATGAATGGCGGGCTACCAGGTGTCAAAGTCCCCCATTGGAAATTGGAAGGAAAGAGCTGTCAGGATGGCTGAGCGGTCTAAGTCGCTGTGTTCGGGTCGCAGTCCCCACTGGAGGCGTGGGTTCGAATCCCAGAGATTCCCCCATAGGAATGAATGGTCGAAATGCCCCATTGAAATGAATAGCGGGCTACCAGGTGTCAAAGTCCCCCAATGTACCTGGGAAGGAAAGAGCTGTCAGGATGGCTGAGCGGTCTAAGTCGCTGCGTTTGGGTCGCAGTCCCCACTGGAGGCGCGGGTTCGAATCCCAGAGATTCCCCCATAGGAATGAATGGTCGAAATGCCCCATTGAAATGAATGGCGGGATACCAGGTGTCAAAGTCCCCCATTGAACCTTGGAAGGAAAGAGCTGTCAGGATGGCCGAGCGGTCTAAGTCGCTGCGCTCGGGTCGCAGTCCCCACTGGAGGCGTGGGTTCGAATCCCAGAGATTCCCCCAGAGGAATGAATGGTCGAAATGCCCAATTGAAATGAATGGCGGGCTACCAGGTGTCAAAGTCCCCCAATGAACCTGGGAAGGAAAGAGCTGTCAGGATGGCTGAGCGGTCTAAGTCGCTGCGCTCGGGTCGCAGTCCCCACTGGAGGCGAGGGTTCGAATCCCAGAGATTCCCCCATAGGAATGAATGGTCGAAATGCCCCATTGAAATGAATGGCGGGATACCAGGTGTCAAAGTCCCCCAATGAACCTGGGAAGGAAAGAGCTGTCAGGATGGCTGAGCGGTCTAAGTCGCTGCGTTCGGGTCGCAGTCCCCACTGGAGGCGTGGGTTCGAATCCCAGAGATTCCCCCATAGGAATGAATGGTCGAAATGCCCCATTGAAATGAATGGCGGGCTACCAGGTGTCAAAGTCCCCCATTGAACATTGGAAGGAAAGAGCTGTCAGGATGGCTGAGCGGTCTAAGCCGCTGCGTTCGGGTCGCAGTCCCCACTGGAGGCGAGGGTTCGAATCCCAGAGATTCCCCCATAGGAATGAATGGTCGAAATGCCCAATTGAAATGAATGGCGGGCTACCAGGTGTCAAAGTCCCCCATTGAAACTTGGAAGGAAAGAGCTGTCAGGATGGCCGAGCGGTCTAAGTCGCTGCGTTCGGGTCGCAGTCCCCACTGGAGGCGAGGGTTCGAATCCCAGAGATTCCCCCATAGGAATGAATGGTCGAAATGCCCCATTGAAATGAATGGCGGGATACCAGGTGTCAAAGTCCCCCATTGAACCTTGGAAGGAAAGAGCTGTCAAGATGGCCGAGCGGTCTAAGTCGCTGCGCTCGGGTTGCAGTCCCCACTGGAGGCCCGGGTTCGAATCCCAGAGATTCCCCCATAGGAATGAATGGTCCAAATGCCCCATTGAAATGAATGGCGGGCTACCAGGTGTCAAAGTCCCCCAATGAACCTGGGAAGGAAAGAGCTGTCAGGATGGCCGAGCGGTCTAAGTCGCTGCGCTCGGGTCGCAGTCCCCACTGGAGGCGCGGGTTCGAATCCCAGAGATTCCCCCATAGGAATGAATGGTCCAAATGCCCCATTGAAATGAATGGCGGGATACCAGGTGTCAAAGTCCCCCATTGAACCTTGGAAGGAAAGAGCTGTCAGGATGGCCGAGCGGTCTAAGTCGCTGCGCTCGGGTCGCAGTCCCCACTGGAGGCGCGGGTTCGAATCCCAGAGATTCCCCCATAGGAATGAATGGTCGAAATGCCCAATTGAAATGAATGGCGGGCTACCAGGTGTCAAAGACCCCATTGAACCTTGGAAGGAAAGAGCTGTCAGGATGGCCGAGCGGTCTAAGTCGCTGCGCTCGGGTCGCAGTCCCCACTGGAGGCGCGGGTTCGAATCCCAGAGATTCCCCCATAGGAATGAATGGTCGAAATGCCCCATTGAAATGAATGGCGGGCTACCAGGTGTCAAAGTCCCCCATTGAACATTGGAAGGAAAGAGCTGTCAGGATGGCTGAGCGGTCTAAGTCGCTGCGTTCGGGTCGCAGTCCCCACTGGAGGCGAGGGTTCGAATCCCAGAGATTCCCCCATAGGAATGAATGGTCGAAATGCCCCATTGAAATGAATGGCGGGCTACCAGGTGTCAAAGTCCCCCAATGAACCTGGGAAGGAAAGAGCTGTCAGGATGGCCGAGCGGTCTAAGTCGCTGCGCTCGGGTCGCAGTCCCCACTGGAGGCGCGGGTTCGAATCCCAGAGATTCCCCCATAGGAATGAATGGTCCAAATGCCCCATTGAAATGAATGGCGGGATACCAGGTGTCAAAGTCCCCCATTGAACCTTGGAAGGAAAGAGCTGTCAGGATGGCCGAGCGGTCTAAGTCGCTGCGCTCGGGTCGCAGTCCCCACTGGAGGCGTGGGTTCGAATCCCAGAGATTCCCCCATAGGAATGAATGGTCGAAATGCCCAATTGAAATGAATGGCGGGCTACCAGGTGTCAAAGTCCCCCAATGAACCTGGGAAGGAAAGAGCTGTCAGGATGGCCGAGCGGTCTAAGTCGCTGCGCTCGGGTCGCAGTCCCCACTGGAGGCGCGGGTTCGAATCCCAGAGATTCCCCCATAGGAATGAATGGTCGAAATGCCCTATTGAAATGAATGGCGGGCTACCAGGTGTCAAAGACCCCATTGAACCTTGGAAGGAAAGAGCTGTCAGGATGGCCGAGCGGTCTAAGTCGCTGCGCTCGGGTCGCAGTCCCCACTGGAGGCGCGGGTTCGAATCCCAGAGATTCCCCCATAGGAATGAATGGTCGAAATGCCCCATTGAAATGAATGGCGGGCTACCAGGTGTCAAAGTCCCCCAATGTACCTGGGAAGGAAAGAGCTGTCAGGATGGCTGAGCGGTCTAAGTCGCTGCGTTTGGGTCGCAGTCCCCACTGGAGGCAAGGGTTCGAATCCCAGAGATTCCCCCATAGGAATGAATGGTCGAAATGCCCCATTGAAATGAATGGCGGGCTACCAGGTGTCAAAGTCCCCCATTGGAAATTGGAAGGAAAGAGCTGTCAGGATGGCTGAGCGGTCTAAGTCGCTGTGTTCGGGTCGCAGTCCCCACTGGAGGCGTGGGTTCGAATCCCAGAGATTCCCCCATAGGAATGAATGGTCGAAATGCCCCATTGAAATGAATGGCGGGCTACCAGGTGTCAAAGTCCCCCAATGTACCTGGGAAGGAAAGAGCTGTCAGGATCGCTGAGCGGTCTAAGTCGCTGCGTTTGGGTCGCAGTCCCCACTGGAGGCGCGGGTTCGAATCCCAGAGATTCCCCCATAGGAATGAATGGTCGAAATGCCCCATTGAAATGAATGGCGGGATACCAGGTGTCAAAGTCCCCCATTGAACCTTGGAAGGAAAGAGCTGTCAGGATGGCCGAGCGGTCTAAGTCGCTGCGCTCGGGTCGCAGTCCCCACTGGAGGCGTGGGTTCGAATCCCAGAGATTCCCCCAGAGGAATGAATGGTCGAAATGCCCAATTGAAATGAATGGCGGGCTACCAGGTGTCAAAGTCCCCCAATGAACCTGGGAAGGAAAGAGCTGTCAGGATGGCTGAGCGGTCTAAGTCGCTGCGCTCGGGTCGCAGTCCCCACTGGAGGCGAGGGTTCGAATCCCAGAGATTCCCCCATAGGAATGAATGGTCGAAATGCCCCATTGAAATGAATGGCGGGATACCAGGTGTCAAAGTCCCCCAATGAACCTGGGAAGGAAAGAGCTGTCAGGATGGCTGAGCGGTCTAAGTCGCTGCGTTCGGGTCGCAGTCCCCACTGGAGGCGTGGGTTCGAATCCCAGAGATTCCCCCATAGGAATGAATGGTCGAAATGCCCCATTGAAATGAATGGCGGGCTACCAGGTGTCAAAGTCCCCCATTGAACATTGGAAGGAAAGAGCTGTCAGGATGGCTGAGCGGTCTAAGCCGCTGCGTTCGGGTCGCAGTCCCCACTGGAGGCGAGGGTTCGAATCCCAGAGATTCCCCCATAGGAATGAATGGTCGAAATGCCCAATTGAAATGAATGGCGGGCTACCAGGTTTCAAAGTCCCCCATTGAAACTTGGAAGGAAAGAGCTGTCAGGATGGCCGAGCGGTCTAAGTCGCTGCGTTCGGGTCGCAGTCCCCACTGGAGGCGAGGGTTCGAATCCCAGAGATTCCCCCATAGGAATGAATGGTCGAAATGCCCCATTGAAATGAATGGCGGGATACCAGGTGTCAAAGTCCCCCATTGAACCTTGGAAGGAAAGAGCTGTCAAGATGGCCGAGCGGTCTAAGTCGCTGCGCTCGGGTTGCAGTCCCCACTGGAGGCCCGGGTTCGAATCCCAGAGATTCCCCCATAGGAATGAATGGTCGAAATGCCCCATTGAAATGAATGGCGGGCTACCAGGTGTCAAAGTCCCCCAATGAACCTGGGAAGGAAAGAGCTGTCAGGATGGCCGAGCGGTCTAAGTCGCTGCGCTCGGGTCGCAGTCCCCACTGGAGGCGCGGGTTCGAATCCCAGAGATTCCCCCATAGGAATGAATGGTCGAAATGCCCCATTGAAATGAATGGCGGAATACCAGGTGTCAAAGTCCCCCATTGAACCTTGGAAGGAAAGAGCTGTCAGGATGGCCGAGCGGTCTAAGTCGCTGCGCTCGGGTCGCAGTCCCCACTGGAGGCGTGGGTTCGAATCCCAGATATTCCCCCATAGGAATGAATGGTCGAAATGCCCAATTGAAATGAATGGCGGGCTACCAGGTGTCAAAGTCCCCCAATGAACCTGGGAAGGAAAATGGCTGAGCGGTCTAAGTCGCTGCGTTCGGGTCGCAGTCCCCACTGGAGGCGTGGGTTCGAATCCCAGAGATTCCCCCATAGGAATGAATGGTCGAAATGCCCCATTGAAATGAATGGCGGGCTACCAGGTGTCAAAGTCCCCCAATGGACATTGGAAGGAAAGACCTGTCAGAATGGCCAAGCGGTCTAAGTCGCTGCGTTTGGGTCGCAGTCCCCACTGGAGGCAAGGGTTCGAATCCCAGAGATTCCCCCATAGGAATGAATGGTCGAAATGCCCCATTGAAATGAATGGCGGGCTACCAGGTGTCAAAGTCCCCCAATGGACATTGGAAGGAAAGAGCTGTCAGAATGGCCAAGCGGTCTAAGTCGCTGCGCTCGGGTCGCAGTCCCCACTGGAGGCGCGGGTTCGAATCCCAGAGATTCCCCCATAGGAATGAATGGTCGAAATGCCCCATTGAAATGAATGGCGGGCTACCAGGTGTCAAAGTCCCCCATTGGAAATTGGAGGGAAAGAGCTGTCAGGATGGCTGAGCGGTCTAAGTCGCTGTGTTCGGGTCGCAGTCCCCACTGGAGGCGTGGGTTCGAATCCCAGAGATTCCCCCATTGGAATGAATGGTCGAATGGCGGGCTACCAGGTGTCAAAGTCCCCCAATGAACCTGGGAAGGAAAGAGCTGTCAGGAGGGCCGAGCGGTCTAAGTCGCTGCGTTCGGGTCGCAGTCCCCACTGGAGGCGTGGGTTCGAATCCCAGAGATTCCCCCATAGGAATGAATGGTCGAAATGCCCCATTCAAATGAATGGCGGGCTACCAGGTGTCAAAGTCCCCCATTGAACCTGGGAAGGAAAGAGCTGTCAGGATGGCCGAGCGGTCTAAGTCGCTGCGTTTGGGTCGCAGTCCCCACTGGAGGCAATGGTTCGAATCCCAGAGATTCCCCCATAGGAATGAATGGTCGAAATGCCCCATTGAAATGAATGGCGGGCTACCAGGTGTCAAAGTCCCCCAATGGACATTGGAAGGAAAGAGCTGTCAGAATGGCCAAGCGGTCTAAGTCGCTGCGCTCGGGTCGCAGTCCCCACTGGAGGCGCGGGTTCGAATCCCAGAGATTCCCCCATAGGAATGAATGGTCGAAATGCCCCATTGAAATGAATGGCGGGCTACCAGGTGTCAAAGTCCCCCATTGGAAATTGGAAGGAAAGAGCTGTCAGGATGGCTGAGCGGTCTAAGTCGCTGTGTTCGGGTCGCAGTCCCCACTGGAGGCGTGGGTTCGAATCCCAGAGATTCCCCCATAGGAATGAATGGTCGAAATGCCCCATTGAAATGAATGGCGGGCTACCAGGTGTCAAAGTCCCCCAATGTACCTGGGAAGGAAAGAGCTGTCAGGATGGCTGAGCGGTCTAAGTCGCTGCGTTTGGGTCGCAGTCCCCACTGGAGGCAAGGGTTCGAATCCCAGAGATTCCCCCATAGGAATGAATGGTCGAAATGCCCCATTGAAATGAATGGCGGGCTACCAGGTGTCAAAGTCCCCAAATGAACCTGGGAAGGAAAGAGCTGTCAGGATGGCCTAACGGTCTAAGTCGCTGTGTTTGGGTCGCAGTCCCCACTGGAGGCGTGGGTTCGAATCCCAGAGATTCCCCCATAGGAATGAATGGTCGAAATGCCCCATTGAAATGAATGGCGGGCTACCAGGTGTCAAAGTCCCCCAATGAACCTGGGAATGAAAGAGCTGTCAGGATGGCCGAGCGGTCTAAGTCGCTGCGCTCGGGTCGCAGTCCCCACTGGAGGCGCGGGTTCGAATCCCAGAGATTCCCCCATAGGATAGAATGGTCGAAATGCCCCATTGAAATGAATGGCGGGCTACCAGGTGTCAAAGTCCCCCATTGAACATTGGAAGGAAAGAGCTGTCAGGATGGCTGAGCGGTCTAAGTCGCTGCGTTCGGGTCGCAGTCCCCACTGGAGGCGAGGGTTCGAATCCCAGAGATTCCCCCATAGGAATGAATGGTCGAAATGCCCCATTGAAATGAATGGCGGGCTACCAGGTGTCAAAGTCCCCCAATGAACCTGGGAAGGAAAGAGCTGTCAGGATGGCCGAGCGGTCTAAGTCGCTGCACTCGGGTCGCAGTCCCCACTGGAGGCGCGGGTTCGAATCCCAGAGATTCCCCCATAGGAATGAATGGTCGAAATGCCCCATTGAAATGAATGGCGGGATACCAGGTGTCAAAGTCCCCCATTGAACCTTGGAAGGAAAGAGCTGTCAGGATGGCCGAGCGGTCTAAGTCGCTGCGCTCGGGTCGCAGTCCCCACTGGAGGCGTGGGTTCGAATCCCAGAGATTCCCCCAGAGGAATGAATGGTCGAAATGCCCAATTGAAATGAATGGCGGGCTACCAGGTGTCAAAGTCCCCCAATGAACCTGGGAAGGAAAGAGCTGTCAGGATGGCTGAGCGGTCTAAGTCGCTGCGTTCGGGTCGCAGTCCCCACTGGAGGCGAGGGTTCGAATCCCAGAGATTCCCCCATAGGAATGAATGGTCGAAATGCCCCATTGAAATGAATGGCGGGATACCAGGTGTCAAAGTCCCCCAATGAACCTGGGAAGGAAAGAGCTGTCAGGATGGCTGAGCGGTCTAAGTCGCTGCGTTCGGGTCGCAGTCCCCACTGGAGGCGTGGGTTCGAATCCCAGAGATTCCCCCATAGGAATGAATGGTCGAAATGCCCCATTGAAATGAATGGCGGGCTACCAGGTGTCAAAGTCCCCCATTGAACATTGGAAGGAAAGAGCTGTCAGGATGGCTGAGCGGTCTAAGCCGCTACGTTCGGGTCGCAGTCCCCACTGGAGGCGCGGGTTCGAATCCCAGAGATTCCCCCATAGGAATGAATGGTCGAAATGCCCCATTGAAATGAATGGCGGGCTACCAGGTGTCAAAGTCCCCCATTGGAAATTGGAGGGAAAGAGCTGTCAGGATGGCTGAGCGGTCTAAGTCGCTGTGTTCGGGTCGCAGTCCCCACTGGAGGCGTGGGTTCGAATCCCAGAGATTCCCCCATTGGAATGAATGGTCGAATGGCGGGCTACCAGGTGTCAAAGTCCCCCAATGAACCTGGGAAGGAAAGAGCTGTCAGGAGGGCCGAGCGGTCTAAGTCGCTGCGTTCGGGTCGCAGTCCCCACTGGAGGCGTGGGTTCAAATCCCAGAGATTCCGCCATAGGAATGAATGGTCGAAATGCCCCATTGAAATGAATGGCGGGCTACCAGGTGTCAAAGTCCCCCAATGAACCTGGGAAGGAAAGAGCTGTCAGGATGGCTGAGCGGTCTAAGTCGCTGCGTTCGGGTCGCAGTCCCCACTGGAGGCGTGGGTTCGAATCCCAGAGATTCCCCCATAGGAATGAATGGTCGAAATGCCCCATTCAAATGAATGGCGGGCTACCAGGTGTCAAAGTCCCCCATTGAACCTGGGAAGGAAAGAGCTGTCAGGATGGCCGAGCGGTCTAAGTCGCTGCGTTTGGGTCGCAGTCCCCACTGGAGGCAATGGTTCGAATCCCAGAGATTCCCCCATAGGAATGAATGGTCGAAATGCCCCATTGAAATGAATGGCGGGCTACCAGGTGTCAAAGTCCCCCAATGGACATTGGAAGGAAAGAGCTGTCAGAATGGCCAAGCGGTCTAAGTCGCTGCGCTCGGGTCGCAGTCCCCACTGGAGGCGCGGGTTCGAATCCCAGAGATTCCCCCATAGGAATGAATGGTCGAAATGCCCCATTGAAATGAATGGCGGGCTACCAGGTGTCAAAGTCCCCCATTGGAAATTGGAAGGAAAGAGCTGTCAGGATGGCTGAGCGGTCTAAGTCGCTGTGTTCGGGTCGCAGTCCCCACTGGAGGCGTGGGTTCGAATTCCAGAGATTCCCCCATAGGAATGAATGGTCGAAATGCCCCATTGAAATGAATGGCGGGCTACCAGGTGTCAAAGTCCCCCAATGTACCTGGGAAGGAAAGAGCTGTCAGGATGGCTGAGCGGTCTAAGTCGCTGCGTTTGGGTCGCAGTCCCCACTGGAGGCAAGGGTTCGAATCCCAGAGATTCCCCCATAGGAATGAATGGTCGAAATGCCCCATTGAAATGAATGGCGGGCTACCAGGTGTCAAAGTCCCCAAATGAACCTGGGAAGGAAAGAGCTGTCAGGATGGCCGAACGGTCTAAGTCGCTGTGTTTGGGTCGCAGTCCCCACTGGAGGCGTGGGTTCGAATCCCAGAGATTCCCCCATAGGAATGAATGGTCGAAATGCCCCATTGAAATGAATGGCGGGCTACCAGGTGTCAAAGTCCCCCAATGAACCTGGGAATGAAAGAGCTGTCAGGATGGCCGAACGGTCTAAGTCGCTGTGTTCGGGTCGCAGTCCCCACTGGAGGTGTGGGTTCGAATCCCAGAGATTCCCCCATTGGAATGAATGGTCGAATGGCGGGCTACCAGGTGTCAAAGTCCCCCAATGAACCTGGGAAGGAAAGAGCTGTCAGGAGGGCCGAGCGGTCTAAGTCGCTGCGTTCGGGTCGCAGTCCCCACTGGAGGCGTGGGTTCGAATCCCAGAGATTCCCCCTTAGGAATGAATGGTCGAAATGCCCCATTGAAATGAATGGCGGGCTACCAGGTGTCAAAGTCCCCCATTGAACCTGGGAAGGAAAGAGCTGTCAGGATGGCCGAGCGGTCTAAGTCTTTGCGCTCGGGTCGCAGTCCCCACTGGAGGCGTGGGTTCGAATCCCAGAGATTCCCCCATAGGAATGAATGGTCGAAATGCCCCATTGAAATGAATGGCGGGCTACCAGGTGTCAAAGTCCCCCATTGAACCTGGGAAGGAAAGAGCTGTCAGGATGGCCGAGCGGTCTAAGTCGCTGCGTTTGGGTCGCAGTCCCCACTGGAGGCAAGGGTTCGAATCCCAGAGATTCCCCCATAGGAATGAATGGTCGAAATGCCCCATTGAAATGAATGGCGGGCTACCAGGTGTCAAAGTCCCCCAATGGACATTGGAAGGAAAGAGCTGTCAGAATGGCCAAGCGGTCTAAGTCGCTGCGCTCGGGTCGCAGTCCCAACTGGAGGCGCGGGTTCGAATCCCAGAGATTCCCCCATAGGAATGAATGGTCGAAATGCCCCATTGAAATGAATGGCGGGCTACCAGGTGTCAAAGTCCCCCATTGAACCTGGGAAGGAAAGAGCTGTCAGGATGGCCGAGCGGTCTAAGTCGCTGCGTTTGGGTCGCAGTCCCCACTGGAGGCAATGGTTCGAATCCCAGAGATTCCCCCATAGGAATGAATGGTCGAAATGCCCCATTGAAATGAATGGCGGGCTACCAGGTGTCAAAGTCCCCCAATGGACATTGGAAGGAAAGAGCTGTCAGAATGGCCAAGCGGTCTAAGTCGCTGCGCTCGGGTCGCAGTCCCCACTGGAGGCGCGGGTTCGAATCCCAGAGATTCCCTCATAGGAATGAATGGTCGAAATGCCCCATTGAAATGAATGGCGGGCTACCAGGTGTCAAAGTCCCCCATTGGAAATTGGAAGGAAAGAGCTGTCAGGATGGCTGAGCGGTCTAAGTCGCTGTGTTCGGGTCGCAGTCCCCACTGGAGGCGTGGGTTCGAATCCCAGAGATTCCCCCATAGGAATGAATGGTCGAAATGCCCCATTGAAATGAATGGCGGGCTACCAGGTGTCAAAGTCCCCCAATGTACCTGGGAAGGAAAGAGCTGTCAGGATGGCTGAGCGGTCTAAGTCGCTGCGTTTGGGTCGCAGTCCCCACTGGAGGCAAGGGTTCGAATCCCAGAGATTCCCCCATAGGAATGAATGGTCGAAATGCCCCATTGAAATGAATGGCGGGCTACCAGGTGTCAAAGTCCCCCATTGGAAATTGGAAGGAAAGAGCTGTCAGGATGGCTGAGCGGTCTAAGTCGCTGTGTTCGGGTCGCAGTCCCCACTGGAGGCGTGGGTTCGAATCCCAGAGATTCCCCCATAGGAATGAATGGTCGAAATGCCCCATTGAAATGAATGGCGGGCTACCAGGTGTCAAAGTCCCCCAATGTACCTGGGAAGGAAAGAGCTGTCAGGATGGCTGAGCGGTCTAAGTCGCTGCGTTTGGGTCGCAGTCCCCACTGGAGGCGCGGGTTCGAATCCCAGAGATTCCCCCATAGGAATGAATGGTCGAAATGCCCCATTGAAATGAATGGCGGGATACCAGGTGTCAAAGTCCCCCATTGAACCTTGGAAGGAAAGAGCTGTCAGGATGGCCGAGCGGTCTAAGTCGCTGCGCTCGGGTCGCAGTCCCCACTGGAGGCGTGGGTTCGAATCCCAGAGATTCCCCCAGAGGAATGACTGGTCGAAATGCCCAATTGAAATGAATGGCGGGCTACCAGGTGTCAAAGTCCCCCAATGAACCTGGGAAGGAAAGAGCTGTCAGGATGGCTGAGCGGTCTAAGTCGCTGCGCTCGGGTCGCAGCCCCCACTGGAGGCGAGGGTTCGAATCCCAGAGATTCCCCCATAGGAATGAATGGTCGAAATGCCCCATTGAAATGAATGGCGGGATACCAGGTGTCAAAGTCCCCCAATGAACCTGGGAAGGAAAGAGCTGTCAGGATGGCTGAGCGGTCTAAGTCGCTGCGCTCGGGTCGCAGTCCCCACTGGAGGCGCGGGTTCGAATCCCAGAGATTCCCCCATAGGAATGAATGGTCGAAATGCCCCATTGAAATGAATGGCGGGCTACCAGGTGTCAAAGTCCCCCATTGGAAATTGGAGGGAAAGAGCTGTCAGGATGGCTGAGCGGTCTAAGTCGCTGTGTTCGGGTCGCAGTCCCCACTGGAGGCGTGGGTTCGAATCCCAGAGATTCCCCCATTGGAATGAATGGTCGAATGGCGGGCTACCAGGTGTCAAAGTCCCCCAATGAACCTGGGAAGGAAAGAGCTGTCAGGAGGGCCGAGCGGTCTAAGTCGCTGCGTTCGGGTCGCAGTCCCCACTGGAGGCGTGGGTTCGAATCCCAGAGATTCCCCCATAGGAATGAATGGTCGAAATGCCCCATTCAAATGAATGGCGGGCTACCAGGTGTCAAAGTCCCCCATTGAACCTGGGAAGGAAAGAGCTGTCAGGATGGCCGAGCGGTCTAAGTCGCTGCGTTTGGGTCGCAGTCCCCACTGGAGGCAATGGTTCGAATCCCAGAGATTCCCCCATAGGAATGAATGGTCGAAATGCCCCATTGAAATGAATGGCGGGCTACCAGGTGTCAAAGTCCCCCAATGGACATTGGAAGGAAAGAGCTGTCAGAATGGCCAAGCGGTCTAAGTCGCTGCGCTCGGGTCGCAGTCCCCACTGGAGGCGCGGGTTCGAATCCCAGAGATTCCCCCATAGGAATGAATGGTCGAAATGCCCCATTGAAATGAATGGCGGGCTACCAGGTGTCAAAGTCCCCCATTGGAAATTGGTCGGAAAGAGCTGTCAGGATGGCTGAGCGGTCTAAGTCGCTGTGTTCGGGTCGCAGTCCCCACTGGAGGCGTGGGTTCGAATCCCAGAGATTCCCCCATAGGAATGAATGGTCGAAATGCCCCATTGAAATGAATGGCGGGCTACCAGGTGTCAAAGTCCCCCAATGTACCTGGGAAGGAAAGAGCTGTCAGGATGGCTGAGCGGTCTAAGTCGCTGCGTTTGGGTCGCAGTCCCCACTTGAGGCAAGGGTTCGAATCCCAGAGATTCCCCCATAGGAATGAATGGTCGAAATGCCCCATTGAAATGAATGGCGGGCTACCAGGTGTCAAAGTCCCCAAATGAACCTGGGAAGGAAAGAGCTGTCAGGATGGCTGAGCGGTCTAAGTCGCTGCGTTCGGGTCGCAGTCCCCACTGGAGGCGTGGGTTCGAATCCCAGAGATTCCCCCATAGGAATGAATGGTCGAAATGCCCCATTCAAATGAATGGCGGGCTACCAGGTGTCAAAGTCCCCCATTGAACCTGGGAAGGAAAGAGCTGTCAGGATGGCCGAGCGGTCTAAGTCGCTGCGTTTGGGTCGCAGTCCCCACTGGAGGCAATGGTTCGAATCCCAGAGATTCCCCCATAGGAATGAATGGTCGAAATGCCCCATTGAAATGAATGGCGGGCTACCAGGTGTCAAAGTCCCCCAATGGACATTGGAAGGAAAGAGCTGTCAGAATGGCCAAGCGGTCTAAGTCGCTGCGCTCGGGTCGCAGTCCCCACTGGAGGCGCGGGTTCGAATCCCAGAGATTCCCCCATAGGAATGAACGGTCGAAATGCCCCATTGAAATGAATGGCGGGCTACCAGGTGTCAAAGTCCCCCATTGAACCTGGGAAGGAAAGAGCTGTCAGGATGGCCGAGCGGTCTAAGTCGCTGCGTTTGGGTCGCAGTCCCCACTGGAGGCAATGGTTCGAATCCCAGAGATTCCCCCATAGGAATGAATGGTCGAAATGCCCCATTGAAATGAATGGCGGGCTACCAGGTGTCAAAGTCCCCCAATTGTCATTGGAAGGAAAGAGCTGTCAGAATGGCCAAGCGGTCTAAGTCGCTGCGCTCGGGTCGCAGTCCCCACTGGAGGCGCGGGTTCGAATCCCAGAGATTCCCCCATAGGAATGAATGGTCGAAATGCCCCATTGAAATGAATGGCGGGCTACCAGGTGTCAAAGTCCCCCATTGGAAATTGGAAGGAAAGAGCTGTCAGGATGGCTGAGCGGTCTAAGTCGCTGTGTTCGGGTCGCAGTCCCCACTGGAGGCGTGGGTTCGAATTCCAGAGATTCCCCCATAGGAATGAATGGTCGAAATGCCCCATTGAAATGAATGGCGGGCTACCAGGTGTCAAAGTCCCCCAATGTACCTGGGAAGGAAAGAGCTGTCAGGATGGCTGAGCGGTCTAAGTCGCTGCGTTTGGGTCGCAGTCCCCACTGGAGGCAAGGGTTCGAATCCCAGAGATTCCCCCATAGGAATGAATGGTCGAAATGCCCCATTGAAATGAATGGCGGGCTACCAGGTGTCAAAGTCCCCAAATGAACCTGGGAAGGAAAGAGCTGTCAGGATGGCCGAACGGTCTAAGTCGCTGTGTTTGGGTCGCAGTCCCCACTGGAGGCGTGGGTTCGAATCCCAGAGATTCCCCCATAGGAATGAATGGTCGAAATGCCCCATTGAAATGAATGGCGGGCTACCAGGTGTCAAAGTCCCCCAATGAACCTGGGAATGAAAGAGCTGTCAGGATGGCCGAACGGTCTAAGTCGCTGTGTTCGGGTCGCAGTCCCCACTGGAGGCGTGGGTTCGAATCCCAGAGATTCCCCCATTGGAATGAATGGTCGAATGGCGGGCTACCAGGTGTCAAAGTCCCCCAATGAACCTGGGAAGGAAAGAGCTGTCAGGAGGGCCGAGCGGTCTAAGTCGCTGCGTTCGGGTCGCAGTCCCCACTGGAGGCGTGGGTTCGAATCCCAGAGATTCCCCCTTAGGAATGAATGGTCGAAATGCCCCATTGAAATGAATGGCGGGCTACCAGGTGTCAAAGTCCCCCATTGAACCTGGGAAGGAAAGAGCTGTCAGGATGGCCGAGCGGTCTAAGTCTTTGCGCTCGGGTCGCAGTCCCCACTGGAGGCGCGGGTTCGAATCCCAGAGATTCCCCCATAGGAATGAATGGTCGAAATGCCCCATTGAAATGAATGGCGGGCTACCAGGTGTCAAAGTCCCCCATTGAACCTGGGAAGGAAAGAGCTGTCAGGATGGCCGAGCGGTCTAAGTCGCTGCGTTTGGGTCGCAGTCCCCACTGGAGGCAAGGGTTCGAATCCCAGAGATTCCCCCATAGGAATGAATGGTCGAAATGCCCCATTGAAATGAATGGCGGGCTACCAGGTGTCAAAGTCCCCCAATGGACATTGGAAGGAAAGAGCTGTCAGAATGGCCAAGCGGTCTAAGTCGCTGCGCTCGGGTCGCAGTCCCCACTGGAGGCGCGGGTTCGAATCCCAGAGATTCCCCCATAGGAATGAATGGTCGAAATGCCCCATTGAAATGAATGGCGGGCTACCAGGTGTCAAAGTCCCCCATTGGAAATTGGAGGGAAAGAGCTGTCAGGATGGCTGAGCGGTCTAAGTCGCTGTGTTCGGGTCGCAGTCCCCACTGGAGGCGTGGGTTCGAATCCCAGAGATTCCCCCATTGGAATGAATGGTCGAATGGCGGGCTACCAGGTGTCAAAGTCCCCCAATGAACCTGGGAAGGAAAGAGCTGTCAGGAGGGCCGAGCGGTCTAAGTCGCTGCGTTCGGGTCGCAGTCCCCACTGGAGGCGTGGGTTCAAATCCCAGAGATTCCGCCATAGGAATAAATGGTCGAAATGCCCCATTGAAATGAATGGCGGGCTACCAGGTGTCAAAGTCCCCCAATGAACCTGGGAAGGAAAGAGCTGTCAGGATGGCTGAGCGGTCTAAGTCGCTGCGTTCGGGTCGCAGTCCCCACTGGAGGCGTGGGTTCGAATCCCAGAGATTCCCCCATAGGAATGAATGGTCGAAATGCCCCATTCAAATGAATGGCGGGCTACCAGGTGTCAAAGTCCCCCATTGAACCTGGGAAGGAAAGAGCTGTCAGGATGGCCGAGCGGTCTAAGTCGCTGCGTTTGGGTCGCAGTCCCCACTGGAGGCAATGGTTCGAATCCCAGAGATTCCCCCATAGGAATGAATGGTCGAAATGCCCCATTGAAATGAATGGCGGGCTACCAGGTGTCAAAGTCCCCCAATGGACATTGGAAGGAAAGAGCTGTCAGAATTGCCAAGCGGTCTAAGTCGCTGCGCTCGGGTCGCAGTCCCCACTGGAGGCGCGGGTTCGAATCCCAGAGATTCCCCCATAGGAATGAATGGTCGAAATGCCCCATTGAAATGAATGGCGGGCTACCAGGTGTCAAAGTCCCCCATTGAACCTGGGAGGAAAGAGCTGTCAGGATGGCCGAGCGGTCTAAGTCGCTGCGTTTGGGTCGCAGTCCCCACTGGAGGCAATGGTTCGAATCCCAGAGATTCCCCCATAGGAATGAATGGTCGAAATGCCCATTGAAATGAATGGCGGGCTACCAGGTGTCAAAGTCCCCCATTGGAAATTGGAGGGAAAGAGCTGTCAGGATGGCTGAGCGGTCTAAGTCGCTGTGTTCGGGTCGCAGTCCCCACTGGAGGCGTGGGTTCGAATCCCAGAGATTCCCCCATTGGAATGAATGGTCGAATGGCGGGCTACCAGGTGTCAAAGTCCCCCAATGAACCTGGGAAGGAAAGAGCTGTCAGGAGGGCCGAGCGGTCTAAGTCGCTGCGTTCGGGTCGCAGTCCCCACTGGAGGCGTGGGTTCAAATCCCAGAGATTCCGCCATAGGAATGAATGGTCGAAATGCCCCATTGAAATGAATGGCGGGCTACCAGGTGTCAAAGTCCCCCAATGAACCTGGGAAGGAAAGAGCTGTCAGGATGGCTGAGCGGTCTAAGTCGCTGCGTTCGGGTCGCAGTCCCCACTGGAGGCGTGGGTTCGAATCCCAGAGATTCCCCCATAGGAATGAATGGTCGAAATGCCCCATTCAAATGAATGGCGGGCTACCAGGTGTCAAAGTCCCCCATTGAACCTGGGAAGGAAAGAGCTGTCAGGATGGCCGAGCGGTCTAAGTCGCTGCGTTTGGGTCGCAGTCCCCACTGGAGGCAATGGTTCGAATCCCAGAGATTCCCCCATAGGAATGAATGGTCGAAATGCCCCATTGAAATGAATGGCGGGCTACCAGGTGTCAAAGTCCCCCAATGGACATTGGAAGGAAAGAGCTGTCAGAATGGCCAAGCGGTCTAAGTCGCTGCGCTCGGGTCGCAGTCCCCAATGGAGGCGCGGGTTCGAATCCCAGAGATTCCCCCATAGGAATGAATGGTCGAAATGCCCCATTGAAATGAATGGCGGGCTACCAGGTGTCAAAGTCCCCCATTGAACCTGGAAGGAAAGAGCTGTCAGGATGGCCGAGCGGTCTAAGTCGCTGCGTTTGGGTCGCAGTCCCCACTGGAGAGGCAATGGTTCGAATCCCAGAGATTCCCCCATAGGAATGAATGGTCGAAATGCCCCATTGAAATGAATGGCGGGCTACCAGGTGTCAAAGTCCCCCAATGGGACATTGGAAGGAAAGAGCTGTCAGAATGGCCAAGCGGTCTAAGTCG